>NW_028143217.1:0-186000 GCF_977018435.1 Lepisma saccharinum
CACACACACACACACACATACGTGTAAACGTGGTCTTATAAGGCCCGAGTGAGTGTACATATGTTGTTGGAACCACTATAATTTGATAAATTAGCAAAATCAAATTCATTTTAAAATGTCGAGACCATGCATGTGATTACAAATACCACCGTGGTTTTTGAAAATTATCATTTATGCAGTTTTCCTGACGAAAAAATGGTTACTATTCTTGTTGGAACCTGGTACCAATATCACCTGTCTAATTTACGTGTTGTAATTTTAATACAATTGCATCCGTTGTGGGTACCAATCAATATTGCAAAACCCGTCCAACCAATCACAATTCTTGTAGGTCACATGATTTCTTCCTGTGTGTAAGCAGCTACGTACCATACCGAATTGGGCAAAAAGTTGTGAAACGCGCTTTACGGCGTCAATTGAGAGCTCGTAGCTTGTCTGTCTCGGCGCAGAGCATTCGGAAGGGGAGGGGGAAAAAAAGAAGAGTTCCTCTCGCGGCGGAGTTAGGAAGGGATTAACTGCGACGCAGTCAGTGGCGTACTTAAGGAGTTTATGCCCAACTGTGGAATTGAGAAAATAATCACATTTACCCTAATCGCTGACTCTTAATTTTTACTTTGCATACTTTTATGTGTTGTTTGAAGATTTCAGAAATCAAAGCAGGCTTGTGTGGCCTATCATGCCGCAACTGTGTGAAACGAAGCTCTTTATTGGAACGCTACCAAGCGAAACGCAATAGGTAACAAGCGACAAGAGATACGTATCGCTTGGAATTGAACCCTCAGTAATCAATTCGACCTTTCGCATTGATGCGACAGGGCAAGCTGCACATGTCGCTTTCGGCTCGGTGCATTAGGTTTTTCGCGCATGAGCGGTGAATTTATTGCTTTAGATCTAAGTCGCCAGTGTTCATGGGAGTCCGTAAGGGGGGGGGGGGCAAGGAGGACCCGTGCCCCCTTTGGAAAATGAAAGTCAACCAAAAATTTTATATTTCACACATATAATTCCATTTCAGCCACAATAATATGTGTTAATTAATGCACGAACATGATAAATTCAAATGTAAGCAATGTTTTTTTGAAGGAACATTGGGTAAAATGTGGCTTATTTGCTCCCCCTGGAAAAAAAATACCTTCCTTGCCCTTCCCTGGAAAAAAAAAACCCTGCTGACGTCCATGCCAGTGTTGTCTGTCGATTGTCGCCTGCCACTTGTCGATTCGATCTGAAGTCTCCTTGAAGGGGTCAGGGGAAGAATTCTGACGGAGGCGACAAGCGACAGTGTGCTTCCACATCGACAAGAGACACGGGTCCCTTTTGTCTTGTAGACTAAAACATTCACCGCCCGTGCACGACAAGTGGAGGCATCACGATGCACAACATTGATAAAGTAGCCAGTTTGAGTGACACAACCAAGCGACATGCAATATTTGCAGCTTACCGTGCTGCATCATTCGAAACGTTGCAATGATTACCGAGGCTTGTCGCTTGTCGCGTTACGCTTCGGTCTGGAATCTGCTTAAACGGCAGGCGACTAGCGACATGGAGATTTTATACCAAAGCGACAAGCGACATTAGACCATTTAATATAAGGCAAAGCATTCACCGCGCATGCGCGAACAAAAGTACGAAGCGACATGATGCACGGTATTAACAAAACTGGCCACGCAAGCTACAAGCGACACCTGCATCTTGTCGTGTCGCTTGTGTTCGAAAGGTTCAATTCATTACTGCTGGTTCGCTTCCAAGGGACATGTGTTGGTTGGCGCTTTCGTGTGTAATCTCCCTTACAAGGCAAGAAAGCTGCAAACGACAGACGACAAGTGACAGGCGACAAGCGACACGGATAATTCACACAGAAGCTGCAAGCGGCAAGCGACACTAGCACAGTTAGTCTAAATCCAAACATTCACCGCGCATGAGCTAACAAGAGCACTAGGTGACAGGATGCACGGTATTGAGAAAACGGCCTAATCAGAGCTACACGTGCAGCTTGACCTGTCTTGATACGAAAGGTTGCATTTATTTCTGAATGCTGGTTTGCAAGTTAAGCGTGTCACGTGCCGCTCCCCTCTGAAAGCTACACCAAGCCATTGTTTTATTGAATTCTCCTCAGGAAAGGAATAGAATGCTTATACAAATACAGTCTCCGTAGATCATTTGCGAAGCCACTCATTTTATTTGAAAATCTACTTTATGTGCACACTCAGCGTGCACTATAATCAACTGAAGCGGCCCTAACAAATTATTCGCTGGAACTAGGATCTCACTTTCCTCATCGTTGTGAAGGGTCACTCGCAATAGAATTGTTACCATTTTATCTCTCTGGTTGAGATCAGAATTTGGAGACTATAGTCGACAAAAAAGTTATTTCACTTGGAGTTATTAGATTGGGGGAGGAGGGTGGTGCTTCAGATGGCTGTTCCATGTAGACTGTACATTTGAACAAAACGAGCAAAGGAAAAGTAACTTATTTAATTTCTTTGTAAAATGAATTAAGTGTTAATTTACCAGAAGTCCAGTACAGCAAAACTATCCAAGTTTATAATGATGTGAGTCTTAATGGACATTTTAATTAAACCTTTCTTAACAAACTGATTCAATATTGAATAGGGTAGTGGTTCCCTAAGGGTGCGCCGCGGCGCCCTGGGGTGCCGCGAAATGTTCCGGAATTTTAACTGAAATGCCACTTACTTGTTAGTCTACACAGGGTTTTAGATATGATTGTTCCAAACATGTGCTTATTTAGTACTTTTTACATAAACAATGTTTCTGAATTTGAAATATGTGCTTATTTTTTAACATAAGGCAAGCAACCTAACAACACTAACTTAGCGTTGCAAGTTTTAGATAGGCCTATGCCTATATTCTGACTTGGGCACCGCGGAAAACTTTTGAAACTACAAAGTTTGGGATCCCCTGAAATAGGGCATAATTGTAATAATGAATGATTGACGTATAAACTTGATCTGAATCGTAGAGAAATGTTTGTTTCGCGAATGGAGCGAACAAGAAAATGTTTTATAAATCTCATTCCTTGCAACCACCCAATCACAGTAACTGTTGATCACCTGACCTCTACTTCCACGTCACCCATGAAGCCTGCTGGTGCTTCTTTGCGTCCTAGCACCTGGATCACAAGCATTTCGTTTTCGCGCCTTTTTTACCGGACGCCCGGTCCTTTCTTATTTCGGTAGTTCTTCTCGCAGTCAAGTAGGAGGGGTACGAGTTCCACTTAAAGCCTCCCCGATGGCCCTGTCGACCTCCGTGACGGTGTGGTTATCACAGAGCGCTACGACGTCAGGGGTTCCGGGTGCGTGTCCCGGGTAAGGCACGGGTATTTGTTTGTCCAAATGAGAAAAACTGAAAATTGAGAATAACCGAGAAATGAAAATCTTGATAATATAGTGAAAAACGGGGGATACTTCCGGTTAGGGGTATTCCTTAAAAAAAATGGCGTATTGGTTGCTTCGTCGCCTTGTAATCAAAGGGTCCCCGGTTCGATACCGGTGGAGGCACTTTGTGGTTTGGATTCCACTTTAAACTGTAGATCCATTCCCAATAAGCCTTACTGTGCATAAAGCGGACATAACCAAGCACAATATGTACTATTTTGCGAATGTGGGAGTTGTTGAAAGGTTCCCAATATAGCTATTTTGTTCTTTGATTATTGGGCTGGTTTAAATAGAATTAGTGAAGGCAACGAGAGCAAGTGAAATATTCATTCGAGAATTAGACTGCAAGAATCACTAGCAGAGTTGTCTGTTTCCATCCGAATCGTGGCGCGCCAAAAGCAAGTTCCGAGCGACCCAGCTGGCCGCTGGCGCCAAAGTGTCTGGAATCGTCTCAAGCAGACCGACCTGCAGTGAGCACACAGGCAATGAATTCGGTTTCTGGTGAAGTGACACTTATATATATACAAGACCAGGAACGTGACCGGGGATGGAGGGTTGGGACAAGATATACTTTGTTAAATTTGGACCAAGTTATCTGTTTTTACCATGTATTTAGTAACTCTATAGTCCAACAGCCTTTTGAAGACCAGAGCTTATCAAATGGGTTCTTTGTTGATCGCATTCAGTCCCATCGACGCTGTTATCAGACTTTCTCAATAGGAGCCAGATCGTCCTTATTAAAAAAAAAAAGTGAAGGGAAAGTGCTCCCCTGTGCAATGCACCACGCCATGAAGGCGTATAGGGAGCGTGGGGTTAGGGCCTCACACTTTCTTGATTACGGCCGAAGGTGGGAGTGACGTGATCAGCACCACGTCCCTTGCCGCCTTTACCCCCAGAGTTTCCTCCAGGTACCTACTTTATACGACGATGGGTGGACGCCGGAGCTGCCTGAACAGGTGGAAAAATTTCCGGTTCTCCCCCGCCTGGAGAACCTTATTAAGTCTTTGAATTATATTAATTGTGTTGCGTCATCACCCAAATTTTGGAGCTCTCATCTAAGTTCGAACCCGGGACCGCAGATAATACGCAGGAGACCTTTTCATGGTAAGAGTATGATAATTACAATGGAATGAGAACCCAGGAGCTAGATATTTGGCACCCTAGTAGTAGAGTGCCCATAATATTTTGACCCCAAAACGGGACATCCCAAGGAGATCAGTGTACCTCCTCCTCTCCTGAAAAATCAGTTAGGCCTAATTATAAATTTATTGTTATAATTAAAGTATTATTATTATTTTATTATTTGAAATATGATCTCTCGTTGTCAAAAGCTATTATTTATTATAATCTCGGTGTGACTTACACAGTATTTCTGGTTCCTTCTGATCAACCTTTGAAGTTAGCCCTACGCAGAAGTTGGGGAGTGCCAGAAGTATCTATCAGAACAATCAATCGTCTTGAGAGCGACTTTATTTTTCACCAACCGTTTGTAAATCTCCTCAAAAACCTTACCCCACACATCTGACGCGTGATTTCCCACTTCAGTTTGTGGTTTGTCCCAAGTTCATATTGAAACTGCATATACGATTCTTGGGAAAACTTATGCACTCTCTACAAATAACGGAACACACGCAAAACAATACAACTTTTTTTTTAGCATGAAATGTCTCAAAGTAGAATGACAGCATTTTGTTCCTACGCGTCAGCAAAAATTCGATGCGACAGGTGTTATGTTACATCCGGTGTAGCAGGGTACGAGCGATTTTATTGTTGAGTCAGCAGAACGTGTCTGATCACCTTGAAGACATCGGAAGCGGTGGGGGGAGGGGGGGTCAATGGATTTGTCACGTTGTTTCTTGATGTATGCTAACCTAACACGTGTGTGTGTGTGTGTGTCTTTGGAGGAAATGCGCGCGCAACCATTGCCTATGATTCAAAGACATGAAGAAATGATTTAAAGATGGCGCCGAAGGTGTTGTACCCCGAAAGTTTAGCGGCTAAGGTTATTGCACTGTAAAACAAGAGGCGTCGAGGGTTCGATTCCTGGTAGAGTCAATATTGATTGATTGATAGATTGAGTTAGTTTTTTTTAAGTCCACTTTATGCACGGCAAAACTAATCAGGAGTGGACCTACAGTTGAAAAGTGGTGATTCGGACCACTATGTGCCTCCACCGAGTATCGAACCTGGGACCCCTTGATTACAAGGCGACGATGTCAATATTGAATGGTCTCGATTAGCCTGTGTGTAAATAAAGGCAACAAAATGGTTGAGTTCGAAAATCGAGTTGGGTTAGTGGTTAATGTTGTCACCTGGCAATGAAGAGGTCGCGGGTTCGATTCTCTAGGTAGTTAAATTAGGCCAATTGTTTAGTCCCGCCATTATAGGTTCCGATTAGTCCATCTGTGCATAAATAGTGTTTGAATAAAATCAATATGGCGGCCTTGGGTTAGTGGTTAATGTTGTCGCCTGTGTTGTCGCCTGGTAATGAAGAGGTCGCGGGTTCGATTCTCTAGGTAGTTAAATGAGGCCAATTGTTTTGTCCCGCCATTATAGGTCCCGATTAGTCCATCTGTGCTTAAATAGTATTTGAATAAAATCAATATGGCGGCCGCGTTTTGTGTTTAGCGGCGGCGGCGGCGGCGGCGGCTACCGGGGCGCGGCGCGGCGCGGGGCGGAGCGGGGCGGCGCGGCGCGGGCGCGGGGGGTGTTTTTTATTCCGCGAGATGTTTCAACCAAGTGGTTGAGGGTTCGATTCCCAATGTTGGTGAAAATTGGATATTCAATTGTATTTGTTTAAAAGTTCCGATTAGCTTTTTGTGCACAAAGAGAAAATGAACTAATTGGAAATAGGATGTTTATGCTGTAATGAAAAGGTCCCCGGGGTTCGATTCACAATGTCAAATTGGCTGATAATGATGTTTTTTTTTTAAAAAAAAAGAAGTGTGTTGAGACCCCATTAGTATTTAGGCAGGAACAGATATTAAAAATCAAAACAAAATGCCTTTTGATTACAACGCAAAGACTTTACCGCTAATGTATAAAGATAAATTAGAATCTGTTGTTTTGCCGTGTGGGGCCCCAGTACCGATTAGCTTAAATGCATAAAGAGTAGGTAAAATAAGCAAGATGGCCGTCACTATTGTTTTGTGATCAAAGAGGAGTCACAGGTTCGATTCAATCAAAGCAGGCAAGATTCTATGTTTCAATTCCATGTAAAAGTCTAAAGTTATGTTTCGGTTAACCTCAATGCATAAAGAGGAATTAAACAAAAACAAGCAAAATGGCGACAGATGTGATAAAAGAAAAATTGAATTAGTTTTTTATAGTGACAAGAAAAAATAGCGAATCATTGTTAGAAATAGAATGAAAATAAAGATACTTGCCTTTGCGTGTCCAGCGCTGTGCAGAAAAGCTCTCATGCTTTATCTCCGACAAGTCCACAATACACATTTGTTATTATTGTATAGTTAATTATTAATGTTGTTATTAACACAGATTCTTACCAGTGTGAAGAAAAGCTCTCATGCTTTATCTCCGACAAATCCACAATACACACTTTTTCATTATATAGTTAATTATTAATGTTGTTATTAACACCAAGTTTTACCAGTGTGAAGAAAAGCTCTCATGCTTTATCTTCGACAAGTCCACAATACACACTTTTTCATTATATAGTTAATTATTAATGTTGTTATTAACGATTGTTACCAGTAAAAATATAAACCATGAGGATTTTTAAAGGGGTGATAAGTGAAAAAAGCCAAGACATATATTTTATCCCTGTTTATTACCAATATTTACAAAATTCAAAAGAGCCGCACACACACACACACACACATACATATGTAAAATGTTTATATTGTGTCACCAGTTTATCAGCATGTTATTTAACAAGTTTTTATTCTTCAAGTTTGTTCACTCACCCACATAAGGAATTGTGTCACTATCATATCCATTTTCTGCTGCAACCACTGAATTAAAATGTTTCACTATTTTTTCCACAAGCATGTTCTCGCAAAAAACAAACACTTCTTTGGAAAGTCTTTTCCCGTCGATGTTTTGTATAGACAAAGGCTCAGGTTTTGTACATCCATGTAGATGGGAAAGCACAAACTTCTCCTTATTACATGCATGGACAGGGGAAATATCTGTGCAACCGAAACATTGTTCGCGAAGGTCGAGAATGCAAGATTCCACACAGTTTCCAAAATATGATTTCAGATACGGCGACACTGTTTCACACATAACTTTCGCATGCTCGATGCACACAAATATCTTCATAAAGTTCCGCCACGAACTTTCTGCGATGAACACTATCTCCAGGGAACCGTAAGCTGGTTTCTTCCTTATAATGATCTGACGGCGATTGTACAGTGTGGTTATCAGCAATTCATGTTGCTCACTTAGTGGGTAGGAAACACGAGGCTGCTCACCTGGAATAGCGATGTAATTGTCGATTACTGGAAACAATTCCTGAAGAGCGTGCCACTCCTGCAACTGTAGTTCAACACCGGCCGCCCCGCTTCTGTGTAGCCTGACCACAGGTTGGAAATCCAGATGAGAGGAAAGTCCGATTGAGATAACTTTTGTTTTCGAAGCATTCAAATAGTAGACGTGATCAAATAATATCGACTGGCGTATAAGACTAGTTACTTGTTTTTGTTCTTCAGGTAAATGCTGATCGCTCTCTTTCTGAAGAACCCCCTTGAAATTAGTGTACGGTTGAAATCTTTTTTTCAGCGGCATCGAAATAGAGGATTCCATGACTAAGAGCTGCGAGATACTGCATGTCGCAGCGTGCAGGTATACATTTGAAGAAATGCGTGGGTGTGTTTTTGAGACGCATGCGCGCGTAGCAAACCAAGCATGTGCTGGACAAAAAAGGTGGAGGGGGCGGGGCATTACAAAGATCAATGGTGAGAGAAAAATCAGCAGAATATCATAAACGTCATATTGAGGAAATATTGGATAACAAATATTAATTAATTTAATTAAAGCATCAACCGCATTGTCGATCTGAAATTAGGTTTATAGACAGGGGGCAAAATGGAAAATATCGACGATGTTCTAGTATTGGATTGTTTCTGTATTTCCATCGGTATAATCCTCCACCACATTTGAAGCATACTGTTTTATCCTCTTTTTGAATGTAAAATAATCCTGCTTCGGACAGAGCTTCTACAAACGGGAATTCTTTTGATTGCCAGTTTCTGAAAGAGGACAATCTAGCATTGAAAGATCCCATCTCTGGATATTGCGTCATTGTTCTGTAAAGACACAAAACAAGATAAATATTATAAGTAAGCTGTTGTAAACTGTAACGCTACAAAATTATTAATATACTATTAGGACTATATGTAACTTGTATAAAATTTCAAACAGTATTTACTGTCAATATTTTCTAGTATACGTACCGAGTATTATAAATTTAATTTACGAGTCAGCAAATAAGTTGTTATAATATTGTCGTTTTTTATCGGTACTGGGAATAAAATTTGAAATTTATGCATGGGTTTACCAGAGGCTCTATGGAATAAATACAGAAAACAGTAATGCCCACAGTACACAGACCCGTAACTTTGTATCTGATGAGTGTTGTACGTATAGAATTTAGAGTTATTTTCCAAAAATCGCAAATGGTTATGCACATGTGGAGGTTTTCCGTAACTATCAAAAAATTCCCCCCGGGAGTTACTGTCTATGTAAATTGCTACCCAGTGCTTCCCGGGGCTATCTTTGGGATCTGTATTTACAATCAACGCTGCTGGTAGTTCCACATGTACAGGTAATTCATTAGCTGCGAAAACCCCAACATGATGATTGTCAAAGGCTCTATTTGATATTAACCCGTGAAGCAAATTTAAAGTCGACAGCATTGCTGGACACTAAATAGTAATATTGTGCAACTCACCTTTTTATACTTCAAAGTAGACGGTACACGTCACAGTAGATTCCAGAACCAATTTGATCTGGGCCACCAAGCTGTTTATCGTTGTTGAAACAATGGAGAGCTATCTAACACAACGCTGATGCTCGGAATATGTAGGCGGGGTTTACAAACGCGCATGCGTACAATGCTATCTGGCATTTGTTGTGCTGTTGTAAAATGAATTTTGTACTATAAGAAAATTGTCTGTATGTGTGTGTGTGTGTGTGTACATATATATATATATATATATATATATATACAGACACACACGCATATTTATTTATTGATGAAGTGTATATATATATATATAATACAATACAATGTAATATATATATATAATTTGAAGATACAACATATCAGTAAAATCTAACAACTAAAAAAATATTCATAACATTCGACTTTTATATTATATGTAATTTAAAACATTCTTCACAGTTTGAGAAATGGAGTGCTTGTGGAAACACCCGTTCTCTGCTATATTGGCTGGTCCATCAGTATGTGGAAAGACATATTTTGTGAAGCATTTTCTCCAGTGTTTACCCCAAATGGTAAATGTAAAATTCAACAATATTTTGGTGTGCTACGGGGAATGGCAATCTGCATACAATGTTTTCCCTGGTTTTGTACAATTTCGGGAAGGAATGCCTAATATTGACCAATTTGTGCCAAATTCTGGACCTCATCTTATTATTATCGATGATCAGATGAGGGAATGCGATCAAAGAGTCACAGATTTATTTACAAAAGGGTGTCATCATCGTGATATTAGTCTTTTCTTTATCACTCAAAATCTATTCCATCAGGGAAAAGGGAATAGGGATATATCTTTAAATAGTCATTATATTGTATGCTTCAAAAATCCAAGAGACAGAGCCCAAATTAATTATTTATCTAGACAAGTATACCCGGAGAATCCAAATTTTATAAAAGATGCATATTACAATGCCACCGCTGAACCCCATGGATATTTGCTGTTTGATCTGAAGCAGAACACTCCGGAAGAAGTACGTTTTCGGTCGCGGATATTTCCCGACGATGATATCAATTATGTATATATTCCTACAAAAAAAGCAAGCATAATCACTAGTCGTTTATTCTGTCATCATGGCTCCAAGAGTGAAACACGCTAAAGTGCTCCAAGTTTTGTCGGATGCTAAACCAGCTCTTCGCACAGCGATATTACAAGCTGCTGATTCTTCCTTAGTTAATTCAATCTGTGAGTGTTGTTACAATGTTCTAAAAGGGAATGTTCCTCTTTCAACACCTCAGAAAACAAGATTAAGCCGGTACAAGAAGGTGATACGTAATCTCTCTGCCAAAGGACACTCTACAAAGCAGAAGAAACAGATACTAGTGCAACACGGAGGATTTCTACCTGCGTTATTAGCCCCTTTAATAGGAGGTGTGTTATCAAGTTTATTTAAGTAAAAAAGAAATCTGAACATGGAGCATGCCAAAAAAATGGTTATAATACCTCAAGAATTTATGGATAACATGAGACATCCTGTTATGTCTGCACCGTCTACACCCTTATCGCAATTGGATCAGGATATGCAAGTAATTTTGAATCTCAAAGGTCTTTCGGATGATGAAAAATGGAATCGTTACAGTATTGTGCTCCAAAAATTTCTGTCTATTACTCGAAAACAAAGAGAACCTGTGTCGCTACCGATTACAGAATCTACTGAGAAGTTGACTGATATGAAAGAAGAAATTCTAGCTGCTACACCTAGCATGTATCGTAGAAAAGCCGAACTGTTGTATGAACGTCTTTTACATAATAGTAATATTGATTGGGATAAATATGGGGCAGTTTTTATTAACAATAATAAAATTGAAGGCTCAAATATTGTCGATCTAGTATCGGATATAATTCGACCACGAAAAACAAGCAATCCTGTTGGGTGGCAACTATTCAATAGAGCTCTGGCGTTCCTCAAGAATATATTGGAAACCCCCGGAGACAGGAGTTTATTCAACAGATTGTTTTTGGCCACCCCGGACGCCATGTTCCGCTGTCCGGAGCTAACCAAGAAGAGGCACAAGAATTAACAGAAGCAGAAGAAGAAGAAGAAGAAGAAAAGGAACCAACTTCTTTTGTATCATCATTTCCAGGGCACAAACGTAAACGTACTGTTCCAGTTTGGTCAAGATACAAACCATGAGCGAAAAAATATTAGAGAATATCTGGTACAATCCATCTCATCCAGCATCCTATTCTACAGCTTCAACACTATGGAAAGCTGTAAAAAAATCCATACCATTGTCAACAATCAAACATTGGTTGACAAAGCAAACTGCATACACTTTGCATAGACCTGTAAAACGTCGATTTCCGAGAAACTTTTATTTTGTGCATAATATCGATGACCAATGGCAGGCTGACTTGAATGACATGCAGAGTTTGCGGAATCACAACAAAGGGTACAGATATATACTCACAGTTATCGATATTTTTAGCAGGCATGCTTGGGCTGTCCCTGTAAAAAATAAAACTGGTGTATGTATAAAAAAGGCTTTCCAGCAAATTTTCAAACAAAGCAAAAGAAAACCTTTGAAATTACAAACTGACAAAGGCCGTGAGTTTACCAACAGTATTGTGCAGGAATATCTCAAAAAACAAAATGTAATTTATTTTACAACAAAGAATCCTGATATTAAAGCTAGTATTGTTGAAAGATTCAACAGAACTTTAAAGGAACGCATGTGGAAGTATTTTACTAAGCAAAGAACCAGCTGTTATGTTAATGTACTCCCAAAGCTTTTGAAAGCTTATAATCATAAAATTCACTCGAGTATTAAAATGGCACCAGCAGATGTTACTCCTGAGAAGGTTTTGAAAGTATGGCACAATATGTATGACAAAAAACTCAAATCTGATTCATCTCCACTATTGTCATTGAAGATGCCATTCAAAATAGGAGATACAGTGAGAATAACAAAAACCAAAAAACGCTTTGACAAAGGTTACATGGAAAATTGGACAAGAGAAATATTTGTGGTGGAACGTATTTTGAAAAGAAATCCTCAAGTGTATGAATTAAAAGATCTACAAGGACATAAAATCGATGGAACATTTTATACGGAAGAGTTGCAATTGGTCCGCTTACCGGATATGCATGAAATTGATAAAATCCTTGCGACCAAAGGTAAAGGAGCCAGTAAAAAGTTGTTAGTTCATTGGAAAGGTTACTCCAGATTATTTGACAGTTGGATTAGCGCATCGTTTTTGGAGTCAAAAAAAGAGAGAGAGAGGCATAAATTTTTGTAGGTATTCTCATCAGTGGTACAAATAACCTTCATAACACATCATGATAAAAGCAAACGCTTTCTACCTTACTTTGCCTAGTAACAGTTCCATGAAATATTTCCCAAGTAATACTCTAACTAATTACACCACAAAGCTTCAGAACCGTGTGGAGTTGGACACCAACAAATGGGAGATGGCATTGGTAGAAGTGCATTATCCTTATTCAATACTAAACATTACAAGATTTAACAACTATATTCAATATAAATCTATGGATGATGTCAAATGGAACGAACTTCGAATATCCGAAGGCTATTACGCATCTATAAACAGCATTGTTGCAGAAATCAATAAATATTCTGAAACATTAAATTTTAGTCTCCGAAATCATCCTGCGTACAAACATGTGACTGTTGATATATCTACCAAGCAGAGAAACATAAATGTACGATTGTCACCTCAACTGGCACGGATATTAGGTTTTAAACCGACCGATGATCTATCAGAAGTAAAAATTGGACGCTCGCCTCCAAATGTTGTGAGAGAAATTCCTTCCCAGATGTATATTTACACAGATATTGCGGAATCACATATGGTGGGAGATGCTGTCGCCCCTCTATTACGTATTATAAACATTAATCCTATGGAACATACTTTTGGAAGTGATGGTGTGCAAATTTTCGATTCACCACATTTCATCCCAGTGCAGAAACATAATTTCGAACAAATAGAAATTGACTTAAGGGATAGCACTGGTGCACACATCCCATTCTCCTTCGGACTAGTGTGTTTGAAACTTCATTTTAGACGTTGTGGTGAAAAGCTCTGATTATGAATGACCCATATTTTCAATACTACCATCAACAAGCTGGATCTGGTGTGGGTAACATATATTACGGTGCTGCCTATCAAAAAGGACATGGCATTGGAAGTTTTCTTGGAGGACTTTTTCGGTCAGCTTTGCCTCTTATCAAAAAAGGAGCGAAAGCTGTAGGGAAAGAAATGTTAAAAACAGGGGTAAATGTGTTAGGTGATGTTGTAGACAAAACACCCCTAAAACAGTCACTACAATCCAGAATTTCGGATGCCAGATCAAATCTTAAAAGAAAAGCTGAAACAAAGCTAAAGGAAATTATTGGTTCAGGTTATCAGGGGCATAAATATTTCAAAAGGAATCACTCTGCTTCGGGACAGCGAACTGGAAGGATCGCTCAGAGAAAGAAGAGATCCAGTGCCAATACAAACACCAAGAAAACAACCAAACGCAACCGTAAGAAAATTCAAATAACATCAGATATTTTTGATTAGATATGGCGCTAATTAGGGAGAAATCATGTGAGTGTTTTAAAAGTGAATTGGATATTTTCTCGGTAAAACCTACTCAGACAAGCATCTTAGAACACCACACCATCGGATACAAACCTGTTAGTTCTCTGGCAGATAATGCCCCCACCGAGTTTGTAATACCTGGACATGGTGATGGTTATATGGATTTAGCACACACAATGTTGAATATAGATGCCAGAATTGTAAAAGCGAATGGTCAGTTATTGCTACCCACAGATAAAACAATTGGACCTGTCAATGATTTTCTCAATGCAATGTTCAGCGAAGTACAAATCTACTTAAATAACAAACTCATCTCGTTTCCATCTCACATGCACCCATACAGGTCTTATTTTGAAAAAGCACTGAACTATGACATATCTGCAAAATCATCTCATCTCCAAAGTGCATTGTGGTACAAAGATACAGCAGGCGCTTTTGATAACGTTTCGGAAGACAACAAAGGCTTTACAAAACGTAACCAACTAACAAAACAGAGTAAAACATTTGATATGTTTGGTTACTTGCATTCTGATATTTTCAGTCAAGAGAAATTTTTGATCAATGGAGTGGAAATGCGTATAAAACTGATTCCTTCGAAAAACACTTTCTGCTTGATGGGATTAGATGACAGTGAAGGCAAAGTGGAAATTCTGGATGCTACACTATATGTGAGAAAAGTATCGGTCAGTTCATCCATCAAACTTAATCACAATCGCATATTGCAAAAACATACAGCAAAATACCCTCTAACAAGAGTACAACTTAAAGCTGTAACTATTCCAAAAGATATTGTTTCAAAAACAATTGACAATGTGATACTTGGACGTCTTCCGAAACGATTAGTTGTGGGGTTTGTTACCAACGATGCATTCAACGGCACTCTGTCTACAAACCCATTCAATTTTCAACATTTCAATTACAACTTCTTTACTTTATATGTTGATGGAGTCCAAATTCCCGGCAAACCACTTCAACCAGACTTTGAAAACAACAAGTACATAACAGCATATCACACATTATTCTCTGGAACAGGGATACACTATATGGATGAAGGAAACAATATATCGCGTGAGGAATACCCCCAGAGATACGCATTACTTGTTTTCGATATAACACCAGACGCAGCTGCAAGTGCCATATCCCACTGCAGTCTTCAACGGCAAGGGGCTGTTAGCTTGGAAGTCCACTTCAAATCGGCTTTGGAATCTACTGTGACTTGTGTTATCTACTCTGAATTTGACGCTCTCATGGAAATTAATAATCAAAGAGATATTCATCTGGATTAATTGTATAACAAGGTGAGTTGCACAATATTACTATTTAGTGTCCAGCAATGCTGTCGACTTTAAATTTGCTTCACGGGTTAATATCAAATAGAGCCTTTGACAATCATCATGTTGGGGTTTTCGCAGCTAATGAATTACCTGTACATGTGGAACTACCAGCAGCGTTGATTGTAAATACAGATCCCAAAGATAGCCCCGGGAAGCACTGGGTAGCAATTTACATAGACAGTAACTCCCGGGGGGAATTTTTTGATAGTTACGGAAAACCTCCACATGTGCATAACCATTTGCGATTTTTGGAAAATAACTCTAAATTCTATACGTACAACACTCATCAGATACAAAGTTACGGGTCTGTGTACTGTGGGCATTACTATTTTCTGTATTTATTCCATAGAGCCTCTGGTAAACCCATGCATAAATTTCAAATTTTATTCCCAGTACCGATAAAAAACGACAATATTATAACAACTTATTTGCTGACTCGTAAATTAAATTTATAATACTAGGTACGTATACTAGAAAATATTGACAGTAAATACTGTTTGACATTTTATACAAATTACATATAGTCCTAATAGTATATTAATAATTTTGTAGCGTTACAGTTTACAACAGCTTACTTATAATATTTATCTTGTTTTGTGTCTTTACAGAACAATGACGCAATATCCAGAGATGGGATCTTTCAATGCTAGATTGTCCTCTTTCAGAAACTGGCAATCAAAAGAATTCCCGTTTGTAGAAGCTCTGTCCGAAGCAGGATTATTTTACATTCAAAAAGAGGATAAAACAGTATGCTTCAAATGTGGTGGAGGATTATACCGATGGAAATACAGAAACAATCCAATACTAGAACATCGTCGATATTTTCCATTTTGCCCCCTGTCTATAAACCTAATTTCAGATCGACAATGCGGTTGATGCTTTAATTAAATTAATTAATATTTGTTATCCAATATTTCCTCAATATGACGTTTATGATATTCTGCTGATTTTTCTCTCACCATTGATCTTTGTAATGCCCCGCCCCCTCCACCTTTTTTGTCCAGCACATGCTTGGTTTGCTACGCGCGCATGCGTCTCAAAAACACACCCACGCATTTCTTCAAATGTATACCTGCACGCTGCGACATGCAGTATCTCGCAGCTCTTAGTCATGGAATCCTCTATTTCGATGCCGCTGAAAAAAAGATTTCAACCGTACACTAATTTCAAGGGGGTTCTTCAGAAAGAGAGCGATCAGCATTTACCTGAAGAACAAAAACAAGTAACTAGTCTTATACGCCAGTCGATATTATTTGATCACGTCTACTATTTGAATGCTTCGAAAACAAAAGTTATCTCAATCGGACTTTCCTCTCATCTGGATTTCCAACCTGTGGTCAGGCTACACAGAAGCGGGGCGGCCGGTGTTGAACTACAGTTGCAGGAGTGGCACGCTCTTCAGGAATTGTTTCCAGTAATCGACAATTACATCGCTATTCCAGGTGAGCAGCCTCGTGTTTCCTACCCACTAAGTGAGCAACATGAATTGCTGATAACCACACTGTACAATCGCCGTCAGATCATTATAAGGAAGAAACCAGCTTACGGTTCCCTGGAGATAGTGTTCATCGCAGAAAGTTCGTGGCGGAACTTTATGAAGATATTTGTGTGCATCGAGCATGCGAAAGTTATGTGTGAAACAGTGTCGCCGTATCTGAAATCATATTTTGGAAACTGTGTGGAATCTTGCATTCTCGACCTTCGCGAACAATGTTTCGGTTGCACAGATATTTCCCCTGTCCATGCATGTAATAAGGAGAAGTTTGTGCTTTCCCATCTACATGGATGTACAAAACCTGAGCCTTTGTCTATACAAAACATCGACGGGAAAAGACTTTCCAAAGAAGTGTTTGTTTTTTGCGAGAACATGCTTGTGGAAAAAATAGTGAAACATTTTAATTCAGTGGTTGCAGCAGAAAATGGATATGATAGTGACACAATTCCTTATGTGGGTGAGTGAACAAACTTGAAGAATAAAAACTTGTTAAATAACATGCTGATAAACTGGTGACACAATATAAACATTTTACATATGTATGTGTGTGTGTGTGTGTGTGCGGCTCTTTTGAATTTTGTAAATATTGGTAATAAACAGGGATAAAATATATGTCTTGGCTTTTTTCACTTATCACCCCTTTAAAAATCCTCATGGTTTATATTTTTACTGGTAACAATCGTTAATAACAACATTAATAATTAACTATATAATGAAAAAGTGTGTATTGTGGACTTGTCGAAGATAAAGCATGAGAGCTTTTCTTCACACTGGTAAAACTTGGTGTTAATAACAACATTAATAATTAACTATATAATGAAAAAGTGTGTATTGTGGATTTGTCGGAGATAAAGCATGAGAGCTTTTCTGCACAGCGCTGGACACGCAAAGGCAAGTATCTTTATTTTCATTCTATTTCTAACAATGATTCGCTATTTTTTCTTGTCACTATAAAAAACTAATTCAATTTTTCTTTTATCACATCTGTCGCCATTTTGCTTGTTTTTGTTTAATTCCTCTTTATGCATTGAGGTTAATCGAAACATAACTTTAGACTTTTACATGGAATTGAAACATAGAATCTTGCATGCTTTGATTGAATCGAACCTGTGACTCCTCTTTGATCACAAAACAATAGTGACGGCCATCTTGCTTATTTTACCTACTCTTTATGCATTTAAGCTAATCGGCACTGGGGCCCCACACGGCAAAACAACAGATTCTAATTTATCTTTATACATTAGCGGTAAAGTCTTTGCGCTGTAATCAAAAGGCATTTTGTTTTGATTTTTAATATCTGTTCCTGCCTAAATACTAATGGGGACTCAACACACTTCTTTTTTTTAAAAAAAAAAAACATCATTATCAGCCAATTTGACATTGTGAATCGAACCCCGGGGTCCTATTCATTACAGCATAAACATCCTATTTCCAATTAGTTCATTTTCTCTTTGTGCACAGAAAGCTAATCGGAACTTTTAAACAAATACAATTGAATATCCAATTTTCACCAACATTGGGAATCGAACCCTCAACCACTTGGTTGAAACATCTCGCGGAATAAAAAACACCCCCCGCGCCCGGGCCGCGCCGCCCCGCTCCGCCCCGCGCCGCGCCGCGCCCCGGTCGCCGCCGCCGCCGCCGCTAAACACAAAACGCGGCCGCCATATTGATTTTATTCAAATACTATTTATGCACAGATGGACTAATCGGGACCTATAATGGCGGGACAAAACAATTGGCCTCATTTAACTACCTAGAGAATCAAACCCGCGACCTCTTCATTACCAGGCGACAACACAGGCGACAACATTAACCACTAACCCAAGGCCGCCATATTGATTTTATTCAAACACTATTTATGCACAGATGGACTAATCGGGACCTATAATGGCGGGACAAAACAATTGGCCTCATTTAACTACCTAGAGAATCGAACCCGCGACCTCTTCATTACCAGGCGACAACACAGGCGACAACATTAACCACTAACCCAAGGCCGCCATATTGATTTTATTCAAACACTATTTATGCACAGATGGACTAATCGGAACCTATAATGGCGGGACTAAACAATTGGCCTAATTTAACTACCTAGAGAATCGAACCCGCGACCTCTTCATTGCCAGGTGACAACATTAACCACTAACCCAACTCGATTTTCGAACTCAACCATTTTGTTGCCTTTATTTACACACAGGCTAATCGAGACCATTCAATATTGACATCGTCGCCTTGTAATCAAGGGGTCCCAGGTTCGATACTCGGTGGAGGCACATAGTGGTCCGAATCACCACTTTTCAACTGTAGCTCCAATCCTGATTAGTTTTGCCGTGCATAAAACGGACTTAAAAAACTAACTCAATCTATCAACCAATCAATATTGACTCTACCAGGAATCGAACCCTCGATGCCTCTTGTTTTACAGAGCAATAACCTTAGCCGCTAAACTTTCGGGGTAAAGCACCTTCGGCGCCATCTTTAAATCATTTCTTCATGTCTTTGAATCATAGGCAATGGTTGCGCGCGCATTTCCTCCACACACACACAAACATACGCACGTGTTAGGTTAGCATACATCAAAAAACAACGTGACAAATCCATTGACCCCCTCCCCCCACCGCTTCCGATGTCTTCAAGGTGATCAGACACGTTCTGCTGACTCAACAATAAAACCACTCGTGGCCCGCTACCACCGGATGTAACATAACAAATTTTTGCTGACGCGTAGGAACAAAATGCTGTCATTCTACTCTCAACTTTATATTTGGTTTTCAAGCTAACCCCTAGGCTTTTCTAAAACGGTACAAATAGTGTTTTTAAATAATATCGAAGGGACGACCGGGACACGCCTCTCAAACAGGACTGTCTCGTTCAAAACGGGACGTACGGTCACCCTATATAAATGACAACATAACTAAGGACCTAATGAGTGAACTGTTAGAAGGCACTCCAATATCAGCGTTTCCACTTCCATGTAATACGCCTCAGAAACTACGTTCTTGAAGGACATTGATGCTAAGTCCATAGTTAGTACATATTCTGCTAGGTTGTTAGTTATTCTGCGATTTGTCCATTAAGTACCGACGCTCCTCCACAGCCAGTTCTTACTGTTGCCTTAAAACTATAGTAGCTATTATTTTCTTCCTCTGTAACTGAATCATCACGTTATCGTATTTACGGCTATAACAGAAGGGGAAGGGGGTGTTCCTTGGCTCTCTAAATCACTCGCTCGCTCCTTCTGAATTCCAGAGATTTCAAACCATCAACATGCGCATGTAATTTGATATGATCGAACAGTGGCGTGAAGAAGAAGGGTGGCCAATATTCCGACTGTGCTGCAGCGTTTCTATGTGGAAAGACTCGCGCACTTTTGGCGTGGCCATTGGCCACGACTTGTACGCTCGCATGCTTGACCTTCGGCCACGTTGTGGGCCCAATCATGTTATAGCTGGGGTTCCTCAGTGATCTTAATGATTTTGAAGATGCGTGCATGTTGTATTGGATGAAGGGAAGCAAGTGTATAAGTTCGCTTGCGTGTGTATATGCTCTAATATTTTACAAATATTTAACACATATTATTGTCTAGTTTCATTATAATAAACTGGGTACATATGGTCCGTTTCAAAATATTTAGATATTTCATATAAACGAATTAAATAGCGACATGTCTCGTGCGCTCGCCGACGTGGCTCCCTTATTTGAAAAGTTTTGAACATAACGTTATGTGTGTTCGGCCTCTTGTTTACTTTCTTAATAATAAGCTGGGTAAGTAAAAACAGTTTCAAGATAGTTAGTTGGATGTTTTCTGTAAACGGATTCAATAGGGACACTAAATTGGAAAAGCAATATTTACGTATTTTGTGATTTTCACAATTTAAAACGTAATTTAAAAATAATTGTTTTCCGTCATTCCCCTCGAATTCCTCTGTAATAAATTATGAGGCTCATATTTTGAAATTCGAACAGTCTAGCATAATTCACTTAGTAGTTTCTGGGGTGAAAATGAAGTTCCCTAGCAACGTCTGTTGCCATGGTCAACAACAAGCAAGTTAAGCTCTGATATAGTAAAAAGCCTGGAATATGAGCAACTTCAAAAGAATTCCATTTCAACAACAACACAACTAAACACCTGGCTAAACAACAACAAGCTTTCCCTGAATGTTAATAAAACAGTTCTAATAAATTTTAATCCAGCAAAACAAATAAAAAACTTAAGAAGTTGTCAAAGAATGCAATGCAATAAAATTCTTAGGAGTATTGACAGACACAAACCTGTCTTGGGACATGCAAATTACTAACTTAACTCAAAAGTTAAGCAGGCTCTGCTACATGATGAGAATTTTGAGAAATGTTTTAACTTTGAATGTTTTAAGATCAGTATATTTTTGGACAGATTCAAACTGTACTTACATATGGTATCTCTTTCTGGGGCAGCTCACCCAAAATGCAGAAAATTTTTATTTGGCAAAAACGCAAAACGCATATTAAACATTATGAAGAATGTATCCCTCTCAAACCCAACAAAACAAATTTTCAATGAATTTCAAATATTACCTCTTCCATGTTTGTACATATTAGAAACGTTGTACTTTATTCATACAAATTCTAAAATCTTCTCAAAAAATCTGGACATACACAAGTACAGCACTCGTATGCATAACTCCCTCCACCTTTCTACTGTCCGCACATCCAAAACACATAGTGGTCTAGGATTTCAAGGTGTAAAACTCTATAACAAGCTGCCAGAGGAATTCAAGAATCATAATCCAACCAAATTTAAAATAACAGTAAAAAGCTTGCTTATGAAGTATTTGTTTTATAGCACAGAGGAGTACTTAGATCATATTTTTCATTAATAGACATAACCTTTGATTTTCTTCCATTTTTATGTTCACTAATACCCATAACCTTTGATTTTTCTTCTATTTTTTAAGTTATTCCATACTCTTTTATACTTTTGATATGCATAAGTATGTGTTAATTCCTTTCTACTCAAAATTACACATGTAATTGACCTATCTCATATCATAGTGCTATTTGTGCTCATATGATCAAGTGGATGGAAATAAATCTTATCTTATCTTATCTTAAGAATTGTTTGTCATTATACCTCCAAACATTTAGTTAAAACAAGCACGATGTAGATATTATCGCATTGAGTATACCAATATCTAATTGTATCTGGATTGAAACATCTTCTTATGTAGATGTCAACCTTGTTTGAAGCTCCTTCTCAAAACCAAGAGTGTGTGTGATCTGTGAGAAATAATGTAGCTTCACAATAAAGACTTGAATCGAACAAGATAGTTAGTTGGATGCTTTGTATAAACGAATTCAATAGAGACACTAAATCGGAATAGCAATATTTTACGTCTCTTGTCATTTTCGCATTTTTAAACGTAATCGAATTTATACCTCTCCTCAGTAATAAATTCTGACGCTCATATTTTGAAATTGGAAAAGTCTAGCATTATTCACTTACACTAGATTTCGAGGTTAAAATAAACTTTCATTAAGTTCCCTAGCAACGTCCGTTTCCATGGTCAACAACAAGCACGGCAAGCTCTAAAGAATTGCTTGCCATTATATCTCTAAACATTTAGTTGAAACGAGTACGATGTAGATATTCTCGCATTGAGTATACCAATATACATATACGTAATTGTATCTGGACTGAATCTTCTTCTTATGTAGATGTCATCCTTGTTTGAGGCATCTTTTCAAAACCAGGAGTTCATTCATCTGTGTGTGATCTGTGAGAAACATAATGTTAAGAATTAAAGGAAACAATGTGAGCAAAAAGAAAAAGCCATGGAAACGGTTGCTAAGGACGTGAAAAAAGGGCATTTTCACTCTTAAGAAAGGGCCAATTTTTTAATTTTCTCGGCTTTTTGGGACAATTTCATGGGGGGTCGTAATCGGGCATTTTTTGCCTCCGGGCCTTCCTTCATGGAGAACATTTATGTCAGTGAGTGGTGGGATTGGGTCTATATAGTATATATTGGACTCGCGTACTTTCGACGTGGCCTCTCTCGCATGCGTGACCTTCGGCCACGTTGTGGGCGAAATCATATTATAGATGGGGTAAAATGTCTGCATGTTGTATTGGATGAAGGGGAACAAGTGTATAAGTTCGCTAATTTAAAAAGTTTCAAAAGTTACTTTATATGTGTATGGGCTCTAATAAGGTACAAATATTCAAAAGAGTATTGTCTAATTTCTTAATAATAAACTGAGTAAGTAATAACTGTTTCAAGATAATTAGTTGGATGTTTTTGCATCAACGAATTCAATAGCGACACTAAATTGAAAATGCAATATTTACGTCTTTTGTCATTTTCACATTTTTGAACGGAATTGGATAATAACTGTTTTCCGTCATTCCCCCCAAATTCCTACCTTGCGTCTGTAATAAATTCTGACGCTCGTATTTTGAAATACGAAATGTCTAGTATAATTCGCTTACAATAGTTTTTGGGGTGAAAATAAACTTTCTTTAAGTTCCCTAGAAACGTCCGTTTCCATGGTGAACAACAAGCACGGCAAACTCTCTAAATAATTGTTTGTTATTATACCTTTAAAAATTAAGTTAAAGCAACCACGATGTAGATAATATTTTCGCATTGAGTTTACCAATATATATACGTAATTGTATCTGAGTTGAAACTCCCTATTATGTAGATGTCACCCTCGTTTGATCCACCTTTTCAAAGCCAGGAGTTGATTCAGCTGTGTGTTGTAGATCTGTGAGAAATATAATGTATCACGGCAATTAAGAATTGAAGGAAACAGTGTGTGCTGCAAAAAATGTCCGTGGCAACGGTTGCTAAGGACGTGAAAAAGAAGGGCTATTTGAGCTATTTTTTAATTTTCTCGGCCTTTTGGGACGATTTCATGGGGTGTCGTAATCGGGCATTTCTCGCCTCCGGGGCTTCCTTCATGGAGAACATTTGTGTCAGTGAGTCAGTCAGTGGTGGGATTGGGGCTTTATATATATTGGATAACTCGGCCTTTCATGTACAATTTTCTGAAACTTTGCGTGAAGTTACGAGCTAGGCACATTGTAGCTCTGTTTGTATACTCTGTCCCGAGAGTGACTCGAGAGTGCTCGACCAATTAACGCGTGAGAGGGAAAAGGGAAAATGGGAGAAAAAGGAATTTTAAATTCTTCGTTGAAATCTTCAGTGATACTTATTCTAAAGGTAAAAGGTAAATATAATCTACGTGCATTGAATCATGCTGTGAAGGTACACAGGGGTCAAAGGTGGAGCTCTCCCACCGTTGAAAGACCACAAGGTGAATGCAACGCGGTCCTGGAAACTCTCCCTTCTGAAGCATGACGTCATATGAGTTGCAGAGGCGGGTCCCGTTCCTCTGTAGGCAGTAAAGAAGTGAATTGGTGTTTGCAAAACAACAATATTTCATGAGCTTTAGAATATTAGGAGGGAACATTAAAGAAAGTCAACATCTTCTAAAGTCCAAAATTTAGCACTAAAATATTTCTCTAGAGGATGGTTTACTTTAGTTAGTCGTTAAAGTCACACCTTGGAGTAAAAAGTATTCTTTGACAATTAGGCTATTATCAGTCCTTCTGATTTTTATCAGCCTGGCGTGCAGCATTTTTCATTGCATTGTATGGGTCATACGTAGATAGCTCGGTGGTCGAGCGTGTTCAGTGGTATACTGGCGACCTAGGTGCCAATGGATCCGGGTTCGATTCCCTGTGTGAGGTGTAAGGCGTGACGTTTGTGAAGAGTACGAATTCCACGCAGTAAAACCCTGGACCGCATTCTGCAGAATAATGAGGATCTGGAGCCCAGATGCACGGACAGTATAATCCTCTGCGGTTGCGTGTTGGCGCCCTGCATGCTAAGTTGCCCTTCGCAACATCTGTTTTTAACTAGGGTGTACAGACTTGAGTCTTCAGACGACGGCAGTTCTAGTATTTGCCTCGACTGTACGTAATCACTGGCGTAGGCCGAGGGGGGATGGTTGAAGGGGCTACGGTCCACTCCGAAATTTTAAGAAAACCAACATTTTCAAATGAAGGCAGTGAAGAACTGGGAAATTGGGGACCAGAGTGAGTGTTAAATGTGCTGACGTGTCCATAATTTAAATAAATCAATCAAGTATTTTTAAGTTCCGGCCTGCATGAGTCTACCTTTGTAAGTGTAACTCATAATTCATCTTCGTCGTCGCCAATAGTGGCTGAAAAGCGATGTAAATATTAATGAATGCAAACATAAATTCTAGCTCTACGCTGTAGCAATTCTGACCACCTCTCCTACATAAATCAATTTTGTATACTTTTTCTCCTTGTCGATGCTTCTCAACAATATCTGGTTAGTAAAGGTAGAATGAGAATGAGAGAAAGGGAGATGTTTCCAGATGTTTCCAGCTTTGGCTGCAAATCGCTTCTCCCATCTGGCTAGAACTCAAGAAAAACCAAACTGTTAATATTCCAATTTGGAGGCATTACGGGAAATATAACTTTCATTATTGTAGTGGTTGTTTCTACATATTTTATTTTTTGAGGACATATTCCAGGGTGGTCAGGCACCATTGGCACCCCCCGTGCGCAAGACTATGCCCTCACATATCAATTTTCATTTGCTTCATCTGTAGAAGAAAGTATTGACGGTAACCAAAATTAGCGATGTTGTTTGAAAGTGTGTTAATATCGGGTGTGTTGTAGAAGAAAAGAAAGCATTATTTACACTGTTACTCTTCCTTGCACTCGTATTGTGTTTCGTTTGTTAACTGGGACCTCCCCGTTGGTGTAGTGGTAACGTCGTCGCCTTGTAATCAAGGGGTCCCAGGTTCGATAGCCGATGAAGGCATAGGAATATAGTGTTTCGGGTTCCACCTTCAACTGTAGGTCTAGTCCCGATTAGCCACACTGTGCATAAAGTGTACTTAAAACACAAAGTCAATCAATGAATCGTTTGTTTACTGAACGGTGCTATTCGAATATGAGCAAAGCGCTTTCGTTACTTACGAAAAATGCTTCTACTTTAACAGAATTATAATCGAACCTTTTTATATCTTTCAGCTATGATTGCTTGGAAAAGTTAAAGGACGTTAGTATTGTAAAATCTCGGTGGACTCATTATCTTAGCACCAAAAATTCTGGGTTGGAATTCCTATGTCAGTTTCGTATCTCTAATGAGGCAAATAGGAAATAATTTGGAAATATGCTCTGCCCCAGGTTTCTCTGCAGCGGCCGAACGAAAGCAAGTCTCTGTGCAATCAGTCAGTATGGAGGACTGACTAATGAACGCGTGCGAGGGAACGGGATTGTGGTAAAGGTGAACAACGACCACCCTTTCCAGCAGCGCTCCGCTTACTCACTCTTCCCCTTTCTTGCGCAGCCTTGCTCCATAGATACCCGGGGCAGAGTATAGAGAGAATTGGAAGAGACAGCAAACGTGCCATTTTGGTGGCAGAAGTCCTCACTGCATCTACGAACAGTATCGGCAGTTTTAAAAAAAACAATGGCATCTATTTGCGTTGGTAATACATCAAAAGGTGAAGAAAAGCAAATGCTGTTATTCACTTTGTTGATGTCTGGTTAAGTATTTTCCTATCTCGTTGTTGTTAACTTTATCGAAAGAGATTTTTTTTTTACTCTGCAAAAGATAAATCGTAATTTTGTCACGCCTTGCATGTATCCTGCAAATAAATATTGACAACAGTAAAAACGCAACAAAACCAGTGTAACAAAGGACTTTGGCCACGTGTGTAGAAATGAACGTTCCTTTCAACGAAACTCGCATGACTCCACCGCTATCTTTTACTGGCGCCTAAGAGTCTGGACTCTGGAGTTGTTTCGCCCAGACATGTGTGCTGGATCTGCTGTGAGAGCTCGAGTTTCGGGTTCACTTCCAAGTGAACGAGAGTAATGTATACACCCAAGTATCAGTGGCGTGTGCAGGGGGATAGTTATAGTTGGGAACGCAATACCCCCAATTGATTCAAGTTCGCTGCACAATTAACGTGAACTGCAAAGAAAGATGGGGAAATAGTATTTATTACTGCTGTCCGCTATGGCAAGTCACGTAGTGGTAACGGTATCACATGTGACGATGCGGCGGTCTGGCGTTCGATCCCCATTAGAGCCTCAGTGGTTCAATTTCCACTGGATGATATTCATTGCGCGAAATCACACCCACCGTCATGGCCACGATTTCGGCAAACGTTTCGGGGTGTTTTTTTAACACACTTGATAGGCATTGCGCCTACAGTATTTGTGGCAGTGACTGAAGGTACGCATATAACGATTACATTCTAAATGCAGTTCTTCTTCATTTTGTTTTAGTCTCGTAAAGATTAACAGAATATCTAAAAAGATGTGTAAGGCCTCACACACTCTTCGATCACGGCCAATTTGGAGGTGATGTGATCAGCACTACGTTCCTGTCGCCTTTACACCCCAGAGTTTTACCTCTAGTTATCCACCATTTATTTGAGGCTGGATGAGCTCCAGTCGCTTTACGCGGGGACAACGGCGGAAACATTTCGACCTTAGATCATCCAAGGGACTCCCGTGTGGCAGACAGGTGACCTACTGACTAGATTACATTATATTGTGCATAACCATTATTTATTTGGAATCAGCCCCTCCCCCGCGCCCTTAATTAAAATGATATATTGTTAGCACTAGCTTACCCGGGGGGGGGGATTCCAGGCCAACCAAATTCTCAACTGTGGACATTTGTATTTAAAAAATGAAAATAAATTAAAATACGTTGCAATGGTCCCAACCAATATTTCTGAATTACTTTTGCTCATACAATGATGAAGGTAACGTACATAGGAGGAAAATTCACGCTGTGGGCCTATCAGTATGTTCCGCCATGAAACTTGTGCCTGTAACAGTGTACAATTGGTTGATAATTATGGTAATTAATGTAGCTATTATAATTACTTGAGAACAGCACATACGAAAACAAGAAATACCATTGATTCAACATTAACATGTAATTTTGAGGTCTAGTGAATGATAAAATGTGTGTGACACTCGTGTAATAATTGGTTCACATGATGGTCATTTTGCAATTATTATATTTGTTATATAAGTTATATGAACAACAAAAGAAGAAATGATTCATTAAAAAATTGTTCCATGAATTTTAATTTTAATGTTAAAAAGGAAAAAAATTTCTGGGCCTCTGAGGCCCCCTCACGTATGTTAATTTCTTGTACGCCAGGGGAAGCTAGGGATAAGAAAAACCAAACTTATTCCAGTCTTAACTGTAGTTCTTTTGTAAAACAATGGTTTCATGCTTGCAATCATGTATTATATGGTATTGCTGCAAGGGTTCTTCGCTTTGGTCAGATTCCCATTCATTCAACAATTTCGCTGCCACCTTTCCTCTTCTGTCTTTTACTCCTGAGCTAGAATACAATTCAAATGTAGTCGAAAAAAGGTATAGGCTAGGTGATGTAATTTGTACCTCTTTCATCTTCGATTCCTACAGATCATAAAATTGTAGTCACGACTTCAATAACACAAATAATTTTCGTCGGAATAACAGTTTTAAGTAAGTTATAAAAATGGCTACAAATTGGCCGTGCTTCAACTCTAGATATTAGAGAACCAAGTTATATCATTTGAGCAGGTAAAAATACAAAATACGTATGTTGATAGGATATACGTATTGTAGAACAAAGTGAAAACTATAAAAACCAGTGAAATTGAAATAAATCTACATTTCTCAAGTAAGCATAAAGGAAAGGAAAAGTAACGCACAATTCTTGCAGTAATGATAAAATATTACTAATTTCGAGAGCTTAACCGTGAAACGATTGCCCCGCCATCGATATGGAGACACACGGGAACGAGTCATACAATTCGACAAAGACTGCTAGGCCTCTATTTTGACGTGAAATAAGCTTCGTAAGTTCTTTTTAACAAACATTGTTTGAATGTGCGCGAGCTACACCTCCGCAGTTCTATTCACTGGGAATGACCTACTAAAAGCGCGAATTTTCATGAAAGGCTAGGATGTGAGTCAATGTGTGAAGAACCCCGTCTCCTCGGATTAAAAGCGCGGAGTTAGAGTAGAACCCAGAGCCCCCTGGTAGCAGCAGATTTTTTGGCGGATGGAGTGGGGGAGGGTTGCACGTAATATTTCGTTTATACTGTAGGAAAGTTCAAGTCCGTGCTTCTCAAGTAAGACATGGATGCCGAAATATTGAGGACAGCGACAGAGTGCTGAAAACAACTTTTGCCACCCTCTTTTTTAATTTTTTTTTTACTAGCGTTTTGGATAAGATTGATTGATTAATTTTTTGTTTCAAGTCCACTTTATGCACAGGAAGGCTAATCGTGTTTTGGATAAAAGTATTTACATTTTGAAGGCATAGTTTCCCTTCCCTTGTAGGAATAATGCGGTGAATTCAGCAGTCCTACATAAAAGTAAAACATTTTACCAGTAGTCTTTAGGTGAGCCTACCTACAAAGATTTAATTTTCCATAATTGTAATTGCTAGTCAGTTAACAAAGCATACACCCTTAATCCACCATCGTGGAATTAACATTTCTTTTCGCATGCATATCTCAAAGTTCGACTACAGAAACACAATTAATTGACTTGGTGTGTTAAGTCCACTTTATTCACAGTCAGATTAATCGGGACTGGACCTACAGTTTAAATTGGGATCCGAACCACTAGTGCCTCCACCGGGTATCGAACCCGAGACCCCTTGATTATACAGAAACACAATGACCGAAAATATGGGAATAAATAATATCACCCATGAAACAGCAAAATCAAGTTAAGGTTTTGCAACTGATGTGGTGAACGCTCCGTGCAGACTTGAAGACGCCAATGCAACAGTCTCTTTTCATCTTCCCAGTTATATCGTTTACGTCTCGGAAATCACTCCCGCAAGCCGGCTCTGTGGCTGAATTGTTAGCGTAGCGTGCCACAAAACACACGGTGTCCTAGGTTCGCATCCCGGTTAAAAAACCTGGACATGAAGTTGTGTTTGTTCCAACAGCCTGTTTCATCATTCATCCTAGCCTTCACATTATATGCGACATTTGCATGAAGACACAACATTTGCTGCTGTTATCTACTTATTGATTTGATTAGTTTACATCTCGCTTCTGTCTCTTTTGGTCACGCGAAGATTAGGGTGAAATTGAAGACAGGCAATGACGAACACGCATGGGCGGTTAGCAACACACAGACTGAGTGTGAGTCTAGACGCCAAAGCCCCGTTTGTCTGCAAAATGCACACTCTGTACTAATAGCACTTGTATAGTTTAAAATATCGATACATCTGATTAAAAATATTCATTAAACTTCGTTGTCCTTTAAAACTGCCACTTTCAATATATATTTCGCCATATAACACAAATACCGCAAACGCACTAAAGGAAAACAATAGCCACACTGGACGCGAACCAAGAAACAAGGATGTTGATTTCAGCCTTCAATATCTCTCCACTTGACTTTTGATTGTTGGCATTCAAAATGTTTACATTCTTATTTCGAGGAACAATTGTTTATATTCGAGCAATAAAATTGTACATATTGTTTGCATCACGTGACCTTTGAAAATATGGTCATGATGTAAGAACTTATTTAAGCGCTAGATACTCCTTCGTTCATGAAATTAGCAAGAAAAAGGATTTGACATGTTCTATTCTGCTATTATAACAACGTTAAGAAATTTTAATAGTCCATGGTCTTCTTCACTTCTGCTCCTTCAGCTTCTCATTTTTGTGCGGCCCTAGGTATCCTAGTACGAACCCCCCGCCCCCCTTCCTTGAGTCCATCGTGTCATACCTAAAAGAGACGTTGTCATTTAGGCGCTTGAAGGAAAGTCATCCCTTACACCCCGCTCCTGTTTGTGGGTAATATTCCCACCCTTTCAGTGGCTTGCCTATAAATGTAGTAAAGGGATGTGAGCATAAGGAGATTATGAGTTATTTCTTACCACTCCTGGATCATGCAATTTTTTCCTAAATTTGACGTTTTCTTAAAAGGAAAGTTGCTCTAAAAGCCCTTGTACGAGTAGATAGGCAGCTGTTCCATAACTTTCCAGCTGGCATATCATAACCAAGTGATAGAATTCGTCTCTGTTTAGCGTGAAACACAATACAAGCTGACGTAGTGGTTAGGATAACAGACTGATTCTTCAATATTTTCCCGCTCATCTTATCAATTAATCATCTATATAACAGTCACGATGAATAAACTCCGTGGCGAAACTGCCCTTGAATAACAAACGCCTGTTGATTGGTTGACACGTGATCAGAACATCGAATCGCATTGCCGCTGTTATCTGGTTTTCTCGATCGGATCCCACTAATTCACGTAGCTTCCCAACTTGCTTCAAGAGCCAGAAATGTTCGAGCTCCCACCGGTAAATAAATCTGTTATCACGCTAACTTGATTTCTTAGTTTACTTTATGCTAAGATGAGCTAATCAAGACTGGACCTACAGTTTAAAGTTGTATCCGAACAACTGTGTGTCTCCCCCGGGTATCGAACCCGGATCTCCTTGATTACAGGCCGAAGAAATTACCACAACTACATAGGGCTGGCCGTATATGTTAGGCAATAACCGTTCGACTGCTTCAAAGCACTTTGAAAATCGTGGGTTGAGTACGGAAATAATATTGATAAAGCAAACACAGTTACAGTAATCTTTGCAGTAATGAATTACCAGTAAATCTTTTGAACAAACCAAAGAAAAGTTTCGCAAAGATACTCCGTAACACCGTCTTTCAGCCCTGAAAGATGGGTCAAACGTTCCTTTTGTAGCATTTTGACTATCTATTCCGTCCGCACCACCTGACACAGGTCTTCTTGTACTGCATGTACAATGTAGTTTGGCGAAAGGAAAAAAAAAAGCACGCAGTTCTTATCGCTTTCTTGCAGGAAGGGAAAGTGACAGAGCAGAAACGTTTTTCATCCTCTTAGCTTCTTATTTCTTACACAAGGCATGATTTTTCCTGCATTTACTTGGGTCTCACCGATGGCGCAGTTGTAGCGTCGTCGCCTTGTAATGAGAGGTCCCGGGTTCGATACCCGGTGGAGGCACACAGTGGTTTGGATCCCACTTTAAACTGTAGGTCCAGTCCCGATTAGCAGAAAGTGCTATTCAAACACCAAATCAATCAATCCTGCATTTACTTGAAAGGTGAAAACGTATCAGCTGCAAAGGACGGAATTAGCCGAAGAATGATTGAAAGTCGAACTTCAGCTAAGAAAAATCGAGAGAATGAATTTGATGTTTAAGCTTGACCAAGATGAGAAAAATCCACTGGCCCTGTTATTTAATTTTCAACAGTAAGGGAGCGGTCGGAGAGTGGTGACGCAATGAGCTCTTTACCATGTGATCCTGCCCCTGCGTTGCCAAAATGTTCAGCATTCTTCAACAGATGGTCGTCACCTTTATTCAGTGCTAAGCATTATCATTATGAACGTCACACATCGAAAGTCGAGATGTAATATTTATCGTTGTTGAAGCTTTTGATAACGAAGGAGTGAAGGAAACTGGCAACACGGCGGTACTCGGGTAAATGCGGAAGAGAGAGGAGAAAACAAATGACTGCCAGTGACGGATCTACATATTTTGGGCCCATGGCAAGCATCACTTAAGGCCCCTTCAATGTAAAATACAGAAGTATGTGAAAGGAAATGTCAAAACCTTTCTGCTATTCCGTTTCTTCAATGTATGTATATATTGTTCGTGCGTGCGGGCCTATGGAAAAATTTGATTTTGTTATTTAGCTCGCCTACAGAGTGTGTCTAATCGCGACGATGAGGATGAGTGATGATAGGATGAAATTACGGAGTGGATGCAGCAACACTCGCAAAGAACAGCCATGCCCAGCAGAGATGCGAACCCGTTACCACTGGCGTCGTAAACTCTGTGCTAACCACTTCGTACGGAGGTCGGTATATCTCTGGATTTTTTACGGATAGTTTTAATTCCATTTTTATGCACAGATAGGCTAAATGGGACTGGACCTAACGTTTTAAAATGAAATCCGAACCACTATGTGCCTCCACCGGGTATCGAACAAGGTATACCTCTGAAGAGGAAGGTGGAATTGGAAAGGTAGAGTTTTGCAAAATCATTGACAGATGAAACTTTTGATAAGTCACTTATGAGAGATGTCTAAAGATAAAACTCAGCTGGGAATGATGGACCAATAACTGTTTCTTAATACATTTCATTCTACATTTGCTCGTTATTACTTTTAATTTGTCAAGCTTTGGGCTGGGTATGCAGTAGTGTTTAGGTAAGCAAATCATGTTTTGATGGTTCCCAATGTAAATAGTAATTTCGTTCTATCCACGGGATTTTCGTCCCTTGCTCCACCTGTCTGTTGCAATTATTACTCATTCATTGGACAAACCATTCGTAATGTTAATACTATGAAGGTTCTCTCCAAGAACCAAGTACGAAGGTTAACTTTTGCATTCCGAACTCAGTCTCCCTTTGTCTCGGGGGATTAACAATTTCAAATAAGGTATTCTTACTTTTCTTTGATTGTCGTTGTAAATACAAGATTTAGAAAAATAATAAAATAATAATATTACATTTAGAAAAACTGGGAATGAAACGTTCAACGACAGGTGAGTTTCCTAAGTAAACTGTCACAGAAAAACCAACGCTGTTATTCATTTTGTTAATTCATAGTTCATAACTTTGCTATCCCGTTGTTGTTAGTTATTGCGAAAGAGAAAAGTATTTCACTCCGCAAAAGGGCAATCATAATTAATCTCTAATAATAATCGTCATGTTATATGTGGCATTAGGTATAATTTTGTTACACCTTGTTACCCGACCCTGTGGCCGAGTGGTTAGCACATCGCGCTGCGACGCCAAGGGTAACGGGTTCGAATCCCGGTCGGGTTTGGTTGTTTGTAAATGTCCATTCATCAATTTCATAATTTCATCACTCATCCCCATCTTCGCAAATTAGCCAAGAGGCACAAAACGCGAAGTAAAATAAACTAAATCAATCAATCATGTTACACCTTGCTTGTAGCCCGCAGCGAAAATTAGATACCAGTCAAAATAATTCTTACGCACTACTCTCGCAGCCAAACAAGTGGGAGAAGGGGAACGACTGTAGATTACGGCAGCAGATAACACCCACTTGCGCAAGCAGTAGAAAAACACTGCCGTTGAAATATCGAATTGGGACGTTAGTACAGTCACTGACACTACTGGTTTGTAATTGTCCAATTGAAAGTCAATGAAATCGTTACAACCCAGAACTGTTCGTCACTGTACAGCTGTCATGATGCAAGAAAGACAAGTACAAAGCATGCTTTTCTGGGATTCGAAACCTGAAACGTTACCCTTGCGCGCTGCACGTAAATAAAGACGGACTGGAAGTAAAATTTAGATCTGACATTTTTGTTAATCAGGTTCACCAGAATATGACGAAGAGAAACACTCGTATTTTAATTCTTAGTTGAAGTTTGTTGTGAAGGAGAGAGTATAAGCAACATATCTTTGGTCTTTGGAAACACTCATGTAGTCTGCAGGTCATATAATTTCGTGTTAAAGAAAGGAACATACTAGTATTACATTTTCGGGTTAGTGTACTATTTTTTTTTTTATTTGTCCCTAAGTAATTTGGAGTTCTCGATTATAATTTGGCTGGTGTGTCTTTAGATGCTCTCCCCGATGGTGTAGTGGCAACTTCGTTGTCTTGTAATAAAGATGTCCTGTGTTCGATGGAGAGACATAGTGTTATGATTCAACTTTAAACTGTAGGTCCACCATGACTAGCCTATTTCTACACAAAGTTGATTTATAATAAAAGCTCAAGTCAATTTAAATCATCTGGTTCGTCTAACCTATTATGCACAAAACATCAACAAAACATAGGACAGCTCTATTATTCAGAAATCCTGGTAACGACGAATTGTCCATCGCCAGAGGTGGCAAGGGGGGCACTTCCTCCCTTTTTTTTGCAACTTTTATGCTAAACCTTATATACAAAGGGAAACTAAACTGTCCTTGCCACCTTCCCCCCAGTTTTGGCATCTTCCCCCCCCCCCCGTTTTGGCACCTTGCACAGCAGTTTTGGCACCTTGCACCCCAGTTCTGGAGCCCGATTGCCGCCACTTTCCATCACCATTTTCATTCAGTCTGTATTACACAGTGTGATAATAATAAATTGAAATAATGACATCAATAAGCAGAGGCCATTGCCCGCTTCGAACTAACGTAGTTTACTCCTAAAAACAACATAGGATGTACAATAGAATGAAAATGTAATGAAAATAGCGTTGGGCAATTTTCCTACCCTTATATTTGCCGTTGACTGTGCCTTGGAAGTGTCAATCCCAGAATAAAATGCGTAGGACAGCCAGTTATGGATTTTAGATACCAGGTTTCGGTGTATCGAAATACAGGTCACATCGAAGATGCAGAACATATTTGTTTGATGCCAATACTTGGGGGTCTGCTATATTGATATTTCCAGCAGCCGTAATAAGTATCACGTTTCTTACAAGTTGTATTTATATTGCAATCAGACAACGTCCTGCATTTCTGCACTTCTGTGGGTCCAGTTCCGATTAGCTTATCTACGCATAAAGTGGCCTTAAAATACAAACTCAAAACTAAAAATATATGGGGGGTGAACGTGCGTTCGTTTTTTTTTTTACTAAATTGGGAATCAACGCAAAAGGGATAAGCTTTATGAAAATAATGCAACTTTAGACAAATTAAGTATTACTTCTATTTATACTAAGTAATTTTATGGCACTTTTGTTTGTATTAGGTTAACCGTGACGATCTTATATACTTCTAAACTGTGAATAATGTGAGTAATGTTTTACTAATATATTAGTTTAAGCGTATCCTTCTCTCACTGACATTCGCCAGAATGCACAGTCAAACAGCTAAACCATAGGAAGGGGGACAGGGGCGTGACTTTTCGTGATAGGCAAACGACGGGTCAATTTTCCATTTCGGCTAATTATAACACACGTAATACGTAACGTCGTTAACTTGTAATGAAAGGGTTCGATACTAGGTCGAGGCGTAGCCATTTCCCACTTTAAACTGTGGCCCAATCCAAATTAGCCTTTCTGTGGTACTTAAAAAGTGGAATTAAAACAAATTCAACAAGAACCACCACATAATATTGTTTGTTACTGAGACACTTTTAACTGATTGTTGAAAATTTTCCCGTTTTTCTTACTTGATTTGGTTATGCATAGTTCAGGGCACGGTCTCTCATAATGCACCACCTCCAACATTTCGGTAGAAATTCTTCAACTGAATGAAAAAAGATCCCTAATCGAGTACTTACCTGCACCACTGCAAATCGGTGGCTCGTCTGGATTGTCATCCATGGCGGTCATTTTCAATATAGACCCTACTTTCACTCGAGATAGCAGAAGCACCACACGAAAGAACAGAATGACACAGGACGATGGCCACAGTAAAGAAAACACGTGTCCGCAGCAGCCACACTACGCTTCCAAATAGCACCCTCTTCCTCACCCTATTTGCAATGTTACATACTCTCCATATTTCGGAGTTACTGATCACATGCAGGATATGCCCAAGTATTGGTTGGTGAATTTACTTATAATAATATACCATACGACCATTGATCATTGACTAACTTTATATGGTAATTTGTTGATTACTGAAAAGTTTCACACACGCATAATCGTACCGAGTTAGCTGGTTCCACGGATGCATGTAAAATTCTGGAATTTAGAACACTTTTGGGCAGCGTAGACGAGTTCTTTCCAACACCCTTGCCAAGGACAAACGCGGGCCTGGAATCGCTTGCTTTCGACTTTTTATTTAGCGTGAAGGGGGACGGACAGTGACCATGTAAGTACTGCATAAAGCATGACGTCCACTGAGACGCGGAGAAACTCAGCAAATGAACACGACAGACCCGTTTCCGGCGTCTCAGTGGGAGATAATCTGTAACATAACCTGCCAAAATTTTCGTGCTTCGGTTTCGCGCGTTTCACTGTAGTGGGCGTTACACCATTTGATTTAAGTAGAAGCAGACAGCAGATCTGTTGCCGGAAATTTCCATGTTTCGCCGCGTCTCAGTGGGCGTCAAGCTTCAGTCTCTTCCTTGTAACACGATCAGCTAATCCGCGTGGCTGAGCGAGCCGGTTTATGTTTGCAGGCAATACCACTGCAAATAGGAGAACTGAAAGGTCTGCACATGTAAATATGTTGTAGAAATTAATTCCATTCTAAGGTGTTAAATGCATTGAAAGACATGAACTTAAGATACAAAAATGTTAAAAAAAACAAACGCAAGTGGTGCTTGCTCCGTTTCCTTTACCGCACGCTTCTGAAAAAAAGGGGGGTGGGGGATGTTTTCCCAGTGCGTCTCGGTCATCAGCTGTGGCTCTTTCTACACAACTCAATCGCTCTTCTGCTAGCTCGCTGCCTGTTGGGGCAAAGAATATATACAAACCATAATAATATTAATAGTGATAATAATAAAATCGTCTTTACTAGAGCGGGCGTTTTTCATCCGTTTCTAGCCCGACCCTGTGGCCGAGTGGTTAGCATATCGCGCTGCGACGCCAAGGGTCACGGGTTCGAATCCCGGTCGTGCTTGGTTGTTTGTGAATGTCCATTCATCAATTTCATCATTTCATCACTCATCCCCATCTTCGCAAATTAGCCAAGAGGCACAAAACGCGAAGTAAAATAAACTAAATCAACTCAAATCAAATCATCCGTTTCTATCATAAATATAACAATGAGTCGAAGTTGGTAGATGAGAGCAAATAAATTCAGACGCGCACAAATATTCTCGTAGGGCCTAACGTTAGTGCCTCTACTCTTCAACCTTACAAGATATAAATGAATGTCACCATTAAAGAGAGTACTTTATGTTGGTTACCGAAGATACCGAAAATGTCGGTTCTCAGTATATCGATATTTAGAGGTCATATTTTCGAGTACAGATAACGGATATCGATGGTTTCAGCAACCGGCCTCCGTGTCGGAGTGGCTAGCACAGCGCGCTACGAAGCCAGAGGTCCCTGGTTCGAACCCTGGCCAGAAATTGGCTGCTTGTGCGAGTCTCTTCATCAATTTCATTAGGTTATATGATCACTCGTCCTCAACTCAACTAACCGTAGGTGGCAGAAAGCGAAGTAAAATAAACCAAATCAATCAATAGTTTTAACAGCACTAAATATACCCCGTTATGTGACCATTTCAGGATATTTTTTTTTAATTTTGCCTGCTTTACGGTGCACTATATACACCAGCAAGTTAAAAACAAGGAAATGAAGTAATTAGCTCGAAGCGGATTACATAAAAAATAACTCCATCGTAGATTCCAGCCGAGGCCACTCCCTAAATATCGTGCCACAGTAACCATCAGCCATGGAATCACTTCTTGGTGAACAAGGGCAATTACATATTATTATTAATAATATTAACTAGAATAGGATTATACACAGTGGCGGCGATTATGGGGGCGTGGGGGTAGTTGCCTCCCCTCAAATTTTGGCACTTCTTGTCCTCTCAACTGCGTCCTCTAACGAAATTTCCTGACATTCCACTCATCTCCACTTCAAAAGCAATGGAAAAAAGAAATAAGTAAGTTAAGAATGGATGACCATAATTAGAGGCAAACCAAAAGAGTGATCAGTTGAGAAGTCGACCCCATCCTTGAAATAATTTGATTTCGATCAGTCAAGTATGAGTTTTTAAACATTTAACAACGTTTTATATGAAAATCTTATATTACATGAATGCGTGCGTTTCGTTGGTTCTCTTCCTACCGCGCCCATTTGCCATTGCTTTCTCTGCAACGTAAAGGTTGGGGGACGTTCATTACTAGGGCTAAAAGGGGCTAGAACATCACCCTAGTTGTTGCCATCAATGGCAGAATTGCGATCCAGTCCCATGTCTTCATCTTTGCTTATGGGTGCGAGAAATCCCCCCCCCCCCTTTCCTTTCTCTTCTCATTTCAAGTGCTGGAGAGTAAACTTATACCTTGCAAGAGTCAGTCTCAGAATATTACGAGTATAGAGTGAGTTTTAGATACCCTGGTTCAATATCTCGAACTACCGGTTACATCAAAGATGCAGAAAGTACCGGAAAATAACGAAGGTACCGTTTCGATATATCGATATTTCGTTGTTGCCAATACCTGAGATTCCGGAATTTTCAAGTAACGGTAAATCAATAACTCCACCATCTTTAAAAAGTATAACGTTTCTTATCATTCATATTTAATTTCTAATCACACACTTATACTTATGTACACATGTGGAGGTTGTGTGCCTGTGCAGTGCTTCTTTCGGAAGAAAGTATTCAGGTACTGTTTCTAAATTCGTAAGCAACACAAAAGGAAAATCCGAAGTTAATAAACAACTATTTATACTCGGTTATTTACAGCGCGTTTAATTTAAAATTGTACCGCAGTCCGCCCATTTACGAATACCTAACGCAATGCATTTATATGTTTGTAATGGTAACACTACGGCTGCATAGTCACGTAGCTTGGTGTGGAACTTAGAGGCAAGGAAATTGAAAAGGAAATTAATACTTACTCTCATGATGCTTTTCCGGTGGGTTCAATTTTAAATTGAACGCACTGTATATTTTACGTGGCTTTTCTTCCTGTTTTGTTAATCGCGACGATTTTACATTTAGGTACTCCAAATTAATAAATTTATGTATTCACACGTCAACCTGCTATTATCCTTCACATTTATATGTTTTTACTTTATCAGTAACTAACTGGTAATTGCCATATTGTACAGTCGAACATCTAAGCAAAAGAAGGGCGAAAGAAAATATTATCGCATTGCATCTCGGTTCTATTTAGGGGTGAAACAGTTCCACATTACTCAATCGCGTCTGAACTGAATCTCCTACCTGCCCCAAAGGAACGATTGATTGATTAATTTGCTTTACTTTACTTCCCTTTTTGTGCCACTTTTGGCTAATTTTCGAAGATGAGGATGAGTGATCATATGATGAAATTGATGAATGCACACTCACAAACTTCCGTGCCCAGGTCAGGATTCGAACCCGGGACCCCTGGCGTCGTACCGCGATGTGCTAACCACTCTGCCTTCTGGTGCCGGTCCAGAGGAACGAGTAGAAGTGGATAGTTATCTAAATAACTTACATAAGTTTGTTGGACGAATAAATTGGTCGCTGCAGAAAATATTCATTGCTTTGCATTGATTAAAATGAGTCTCAAAATATTTTATCATATATACTTGCTACAAATTAGCAATCTCGTTACATAATTTTGTACAAGCTTCATGCTTTTAGCGTCTTTAAATATGTTGGCTAAAGAAGAGTAGTTGGATAGCCTCAGGCTGAATTTTTTTTAAAGAAAATACGAATTGATCTAAAGTTATAGTATTTTCTGATCATTTTATAAATGTATTTAATAGTTCTGCTGTACACTCAGCGGCGAAAGAAACAGTAGGCGAATTGTCCACCACCATTTTCATTCAGTCTGTATTACACAATGTGATGGTACTGAATTGAAATAATGACGTCAATATGAAGAGGGCAATGCCTGCTTCGAACCAATATAGTGTCATTCCTTAAAACAGCACAGGATATAGAATAAAAAGTAATGAAGATAGCAATAGACAATTTGCCTACCATTTCTTTGCTGTTGACTGTACAAAGTAAAAAGAAAACACTCTTTGGTGAGTTCCTTTATTTTCCACAGTGGGCTTTCAGAACGCCACAAGCGATAGCTAATTCTGTGCAACTTGCTTCGTGGCCTCCCTTGCTGGCAGCGTCTGCGGAGTAAAGAATGGCGCCAGGAAGTCTCATCCCGCGTTCGGAAAAGCTACAGACTCAAAATTGCGTTTGCATTAGCTGCTAGTCACTACGTACTTCGTTTTTGCCATCGTTGGTAATATCTGTACATCAAACTTGGTCCATCATCCACTTAAGTAGGATATAATTCAAGTCAATACATGCGAACTACAAAGCAAAACGGATGAGTGAAGGGTGGGGGGTCAATGTTGTTTCATCGTTTAACCCTAGAACACTACCGTGTTCCAATATTACAGTATAACTACCGCTACGTAAATTTTACGTACATAAAGAAATCTATTTTTAAAACAACCGCTACATCATGAAAACAAATTTCTATTCATTGTGAACATTATTTTGTTTATTTGTCCTTATATTGGAATTTTATTCTTCCTTTTAAAATGTATAAGCACGGTTTTATTAAACATAGAATATTTTAAGAGAAGGTCTTGCTTGACAAGCCCGTTCGTACATTAAGAATGAAGGCGAAAAGTTCGAACAATGAAAAGCAAACAATAATAATATTCATAACGTTGTAAATAAGGAACAAATGTAATTTTAAAGTCTTACAAGAAAATTGTGCATGCTTCTAAACTTTTGTTATCAAAATCTAAGTATCCAAATCGAATTTACAAATGTCAAGATTACGTGGAAAAAACTTCTCGTTTTACACAGCTACGTAAAATTGACGTACAGTGCACAACATAACAAACGAAATCAAGACGACCAGTGCTTGCATCCTCCTTACCACAGTGCTGCCTTATGTCTGACAAACTGCTTGAGGCACTGCTAGGCAGAGGGGTGAGTGGGTGTGAAGTTGGGAGATAGGGGAGGGATTTGAACGCAAAGCATACGTAGTGTTCCACAAACAGGAGCAGTACGTAGTTGTCAGCCTCCTTTTCTTGTAGTTGCAGAAACTGCAATACTTTCGGTTCCCTTGTGACGTGGCTGTTACTGTACTTGTCTCTTCCTTCCCCAGTACCTTCAAAATTATCTTTCTTAACTCCTGTGACAGTCCCGGATTTATTAGCCTTTGCTCCTGCCAGATCTTGGTCAAGTTCTCATGGAGGTGAAGCATGAACTGAATTCGTAAGAATGGTCTCTTTCTGAGTTGCCCTGATTATTGTAGAAGTTGTGAGTGTGAATAATGTATCCATTGATCGCTGCGATGTTGGTCATATTATTGAAAAATGAGATATTATAGAAAAATTCACGCAAATCTTATGTGAATACAAATGGCGTTATTACTACATGCACGTCAAAATTACGTGCAAGATTTTTCTTCTGTTACTATCGCTACGTATTATTGACGTACAGAGTCCCACATAACGCAAAAACTAAAGACGTTTACTGCTTCCGCCCTCCTTACCACAGTGCTGCCATGCACCTGACAGAATGCCCGAGGAATACCATAGGTGGAGGGGTAGGTGGGTGCGATGTGGGAGGTAGGGGAGGGAATTGAGCGCGAAGCATACGTAAATTTTACGTACGGTAGTGTTCTAGGGTTAATATAGCGTACGTGTCAAAGCAAAACTTTGGTCAAACCACATTCATCTGTGGTTTAACTTTGTTTTGAGTCCACGTTTTGCATGATAGGCTAATCGGGAAGGACCTACAGTTTAAAGTGGGATTCGAGCCTCTGATCAATCTACCCCAAGCAGGCATGAAAGTTCGATCTCGGAATCCCTTCATTACAAAGCGACAGCGTTGGGCATGAAACAATCAGGAAGGCCCATATCTTTGGAACGGAAGGCAGAATATGGGTGTAACATCATCATATTGACTCTTCGTCGTTGCCTTGTAATCAAGGGGTACGGGGTTCGATGCCCGGTGGAAGCACATAGTGGTTCGGATCCCACTTTAAACTGTAGGTTCAGTTCTGATTAGCCTTACTGTGCATAAAGTGGACTTAAAACACAAAATAAATAAATCAATACTGACTCTTCTTCTTTTTGCTTCGTGTACATGGTGTGAAATCACTGGTTGAGGTTTACGAAGATCTTAATCTACACGCACGTGCGCGCTAATATGTATACGTAATTAAATACAACATTACTAATTACTAAATCACTAAATATTTAGAAATAACATTATTAAATACATTTAAAGAATTATTTTTTACTTTCATAAATATCAGATTTGCATAAAGTAGCAAACTGATTTCTTTACTAAGTGGTTAAAGATGTCAATTAATTTCAAAATTAATGAAATTGTTTTATTATGGTACAGCTGAAAGATTGATTGATTGAATTGGTTTATTTTACTTCGCTTTTCTGCCACTTTTGGCTAATCGCGAAGATGGAAATGGCTGATGTACAATGAAACCGATGAAGGGACACTCACAAATAACCATGCCCAGGCCGGGATTCGAACCCGGGACCTCAGGCGTCGTAGCACGCTATGCTAATCACTCCTCCACGGATGTCGGCGTAACACTTGAAACATTGTGTTTAGTTTTTCTATTAATATAAATCAATTAGGTTTCATTCTTATATTTATTGTCCTTTCTTGTTTCACTTTAAATGTGAATACGTTGCTATTGCTGTAGATCTGTTAATGATCTTTTGAAAGAGAGATTGTTGTGGAAATGCCCCCGTTGCACCTTGCCCTTGGACCTCTCCACTCCCAATAGTTCTCATGCACTATCATCCGCTGATGAGAGGAGATCGTTTCGAGGGATATTGAGCAATCCAGTGTTACGGTGAAAAACCTTCCTTCGTTTCACTTCAGGTGACAAGAAAATCGCAAAAAATTAAGTATAAAGAACAGATTGAACTGTTTGTGACATTTTGATCATTTTTGTAAGATGGTACATGTAAGATGTACATGGTAAGATGTCACTTACCATGTTTTATACCAGATCCCTTCATTTAATGAATTTATTTTGCCTTAACGTCTCAGCCCGGACCTTGGGTGCACGAGTTTGGGGTGGCAAAATGCCTTATCTTATTTAAATCTTCTTTTCGTCAACATTCGTGAATTGTAGTGATAGCGAGTTGCATGTTATTGAGTAGGAAAGCAAGCAGAGAACAGCAATTTCAGTAAATCAGGCTGTGATTCCGCCCTTTGGAATTATTTCTCACTTATTGCACACGATTATTTGACCAGAACCTTAGATAACTTGTAGGAAACATCCCGTTTCTTCCGTTCTGCACGTCCTCTCATATCCTCGTCGTGGTTAACCAGACGGTACAAATTAGTTACCTTAACCTCGTACTAATCCACACAATCCACAATACTTTCACAAAACAAAATACTTGGAACGGTAGCCATATTATTGGTATTATAACCTGAGCATTGCATTGGTTTGGTTTAGAGTACGAGGTCGTTGTATTATGAAGTTTATCTAATTTTGTGTGGTGTCGCCAGTGTCACATGTTGGTACGTACAATGCTGAGGATTTCGGTTTTTTCTTTAGTTGACTTATATTCAATGACAGCTTAAGGAAAGCTAAGCACTTGTTTATCGCAGAAGAAAATTGTTATAACAATGTAAAATGTGACAAATCCACAACAAAATTATATGTAAGGTAATTTCGTACTTTGTAAGTCACGCGTATATAACCTATACTGAATGAATGAATAAATACTGCATTTAAATTTCTTTGAATATTGCTCATGTATTAGGGGAGTCTACAGACCCCACCCCCGGTACGCTCTCAGACAAAAAAAAGGTAGAGTAAAAAGTAAAGTTGTTGCGTGAAAATATGGCCATTCTATTCAATTGCTATTGCCTTCGGTTTGTAGACCTATTGATTATAAAAAAAGGTGTTTTCTAAACTTTTTTTCGAAGAGCTTGCATTTTCTGCAGCTTGCGTTTGCAACGTTGCAAGCAGGAGACAGGACAACCTTACTGTCAAGCAGGCGATCTTGTTTCTCTTCTATCGGTATCTAAGGTTGCCAGACACTCATCTTTTATGATTAACTTCGGTGCTTTTAAATAACGTTATTTTTTCAACATTAAAGCATAAAGTTGGTTTACAAAGTTTAAATTGAAAATATTTCTGTTATACGTTTCGTGAAGCAATGCTGAGAGAACATGGTAGTGAGCCTTCTTAGTTCTCTCTCTTCCCACACGGCCTGAATGTGTTTCTGAAGCAGTGACAACCATGCCCACTAATCCCCTCGCAGACAAGGGATGGGGGGGAAACAACTCGGTGTTGCTTTTAGATGTTATATGTAGAAGCACTTCCCAGGTTTCTCTCGCTCTTCCTGTGTAACTTGCGATAAATGCAGAATTCCTGTGTTGTGCGCACAATCGAAGGCAAATGTAATAATAGACAAATTGCTCATCATTATGTTAATTAAGTCTGTGTTCCTCAATGTGATTTTCAAGGATCGGAATCGTCATACAGCTTCTTAAAAAAAGCCCTGTCTGGGAAAGTAAATAATGGAGGAAAATTATTGATATCTTGCCTGCTATAATTTTTGCCGTTGACTGTATACAGCAAAAGGACGTTTTGCTGTGGTCTTGGAAAACGATAGCGTCGCCTTGTAATCAAGGGGTCGCGTCACGGGTTTGATACCGGTGGGGACACGTGGTACAGTGTTTCGGATTTCACTTTAGACTGTAGGTTCAGTCTCGAATAGCCTTTCTGTGCAAAAAGTAGCAATTGAATTCTTCGAAAAGAAGCACACATTTCAAATCTTGGTCGTCTAATACACGAACGAATGTTTGTGGTTACAGTTGCCATGCATCGCCAATACAACACTAAACTAAGGGTTTCAGTGTATTTCTATTTTACGCCCATTTTCTACCTATCTGGTTAATCGCGACGAAGAGGATAAATTACGAACCGATGAAATGGTGATGGATCACACAATGATACATCCACGCCTGACCAGGTACGTAGGAACCTGAGGCTTCATAGCGTGTTACGCCGTTTACTCCGCAACGGAAACCGACTAAAGGTTTCAGATGTCAAATGACAGAATGTAGATATCATCACCAACGGTCCAAGGTTGAACCCCTTGAGTTTATTTCTGCTTTCTTTCTTTCTTGTTTTAGTTTTTGTTTTAATTTTAAGGCCACTTTATTCACATAAAGCATACACCCCTTGTTTGGGAATGACTGTTTTATTTTTGTGTAGTGTATCGTGCAGTGGGTAACACAGTTGCCTTGTAATCAAGGGGTTCTAGGTTCTATTCCCTGCGGAGGCACATTGTGGAGTCCCATCTTTGCAAGAGGTTGACTTAAAACAAATTTTTAAATATTTTTTTGTCATTTCTTGTCTTCATCGTTCGTTCTCATCGTCGGAATCAATCAAAATTGTCAGAAAGGAGGCGTAAAATTAGGAAAGTTCTAATACGACAAAGACGCTTTTCTGATGTCTTGGCTGATAGTCAACAATTTATTACAAGAATAATTCAATCTAGAGTTTGGTATCCAATGCAAATTACGCTAACCAAAGTGCTTAACGAAAAGTTCTTTCAGTAGGGGGAAAAGGAAAGAGAGAATGTATGAAGTTGATGTAATCTTAGACGTTATTGTTTCAGAATGTATACAACCAGTATACAGTACTTACAAAAATGTGTAAATTTTTACTATTTTATCGCTTGTCGCCACTGTGTTGCATGTTGCGGGGAAATCTCAAATCATTATTATCTTTTCTGGAAGTCGCACATATTTTTCGCTCGTAAGTCTTATTGACCTAGATAAATAATTTGTAAACACATGTCATAAGTTATCGTGAGAATTTGTTTTTAATCACTTTCTGCATTTCTAAGTAAAAATTCTTTAATCTTGAATTCTGAGAATTCTTGAGATGCTCAAAGTTAATAACTTCTGCATTTGTTTTCTTATATCCCTACAAAACAGCTACTTAAGTTGACCGGACAAGGTTTTCAGTGAACTCAGTCGTGAAACAAACTGGAGGCAGGGGTGTCCGGAGGGAGGGGGTTGTGACACGATGCTTGATGGGAATTATTGGAGGGGAAAACAATAATTGAGCTTTGATAATATAATACCAAAACGTTTAAAGATATGTTTATACTATTTCTACGACTTCTACCTGACTTCACACAAATATATGAATGTGTGGTTGATTTGAATTGTTAATAAAGTGCACTTTATGCACAGATAGGCTAATCGGAACTGGACCTACAGTTTATAGTGTGATCCGAACCACTGTACTGTGTGCCAGGACCTCTTGGCAAAACGACAACGTTGCCACTACGCCATCGGAGAGGCCCAAGTGCTTGTGTGGTGTGTTGGAGCAGAGGATTACTTGCAAAATCAAACTAACAAATAACCAAGATTACGGTTCGATACATTGCCTTCGACGATCTTTTAATTTCAACTTCGGCAATGGAGATTTGAAAGATGCGTGGATCCAGAAACTGCCTGTTTTCTTTTCTTCAGCTTTGGTTTCAAGTTGGTTAACTCAGATTTGCGACCAGCCAATGGGATGGTCTGATTTCTCCGGCCCATTTCTTTCAAGAACTTTTAAGAAATAGTCGGGCTGTTTGTTTTGCTTTATATCCAGTGTAAACTCACTTTTCTCGGTGGCCACAAATCTTCGCTTACCTACAAACATTTGAATCATTTATTAAATCTGTTTGTAATTTTAAATTTCCTCTCCTTGCCTTCTTTCGTTTATTTTCGAATTAAACTTCCAATTTAACTTCCAGGTTATTAGTTCTTTCTAGTGTTGCGCAATATATCGTCAATAAATTTTAAAACATCTATCGTGTCAGCGATATAACGTCACGATATTTGGCGACATATAAGGTGTCAGCGATATATAGTCACGACATTTGGCGATATTTATCATGAAGACGATATATCGCCTCGGCAGGCCCCCGTGGAAGACTGGTTAGCACATCGCGCTACGACACTAGGGGTACCGGACAAGGTACGGAGAATGCAATACGTATATGTATGTTAATGAGTTTCCTTGTATTATACCCCGCCCGAAACAAAGTTAAAGTACCTACACGTGTGATTGCAAGTACGTTTAGTTCCACGCCTACGCGCATTTGCGTATTATTAATGTAAGAAATGGTCGAACAGTTAACAATGTTTCCCAGTTTTCTTTGTTCAACAAATGTAAAAGAAAAATCATGCTAAAACGCTTTTGCAAGTCAGTTGAAATACAGATGTCTGAAAGATAATGCAATCAAACCATGGCCAGTTTAATGGAAGGACTATTATGCCTACTCATTTTATACAGGCACACTTTGTGCTTGGGGGAAGTGGGTGTTCAGACGAGACATTTCCTACATCTCCCAAATAAATCAAGATTACATTCTGAGCTCCCAGCAGCCAGTTACGGTTAACAACTTTTTACTTTAGTAGAAATTTTACACTAAATATTTGGTCAAAATTGCCGGTTTTCCCCTCAATTTTGCAAAAAAATATTTCTTGCTTGCTTCGATTGTAATATAAACGTTTCTACACGTCACATTATTTAGAAAGAATTAGCGACCTATTCAATTAAAATGTTCCCTACATAGCTATTTCTATTTTGTTTATTTTTCGCCGCTGGTCTATTTCGTGGATGAATCGAGACAATGAAGTGGAATGATAAAATTATGAAGGTACAAACACGATGTTCATGACTCCATATTATCGCGTTTATTCTTTAGATTTAGCTAAACTTTGCGGAAAATTGTGAAAAAGTATTAACGCAATCTTTCAAACCAGAATTTTAATAATTGTTTGAGACCTTCAAGATTGGCCCATGTAAGCAATTGGATCTCCGATGCTGTGCTTCTTGCTTGAGTGCGAGGGGACGTTAAGGGAGGGGAGGGGGTGGGTGACGCCATTCGTGGCTGATTCGAGGGTTGCCGCTTGAAAGTACGGACAGAAGTGAGACTATGCCATTCCTGTTTTCTCTGCTTTCAGGGCATATGGCCTGAGAGCGAATGATTGTCTACAGTCGGATTAAACATTATGGAGACTCGAGTTTGAACTCCAATTAAAAATTAACCAGTAGAGCTACGTATTTAAATTTCGTCCCGATTGGACCACAAGTTTTTTAATTACAGAATCTCAAAGAGAGCATAGTTTGAAAAACAACAAAAAAGCTGCATTTTTTTGTTCTCACGACGATAAGAAATTGAAAGCATACTTGAAAAAAAAATAGTTTTTTTTAGCTTAAATCAGAATTCAATAAGTTAAGTGGTTAATTTTTAATTTGGGTGCAAACTCCAGTAGCCATAATTTTTAATTGGAGAGTAGTTCGGCAGAATCTTTCTTTATTGCTTCCTTTATGGCGTGTGTTTGTGCGAGAGATCGTGATGACCTACATATAAAGAGATATCGCTGTTCGTTAACAGCATGTAAACCAATCGCCTGTTCTCTGTCACCTTAGCACATTTTAAGTCTAAGCACCTTTCAACTCATTCAGCAAAGTGTCATGATGTTTTAACTTGATTAAATAGCAAGTATTAATATACTAATTAGTTTCATAATTTAAATGAATAATAGCAATATGGGCACACACAATACGTACACAAAATTCAGAATTATTTAATAAAAGGTGTTCCAAATCGGATGCACTTCAAGAATTCAATCTATCATCATAATTATTTTCTTTCTTTCACTTTCCGGTCTCGGAATGGAGTCTTGGGGCACGGGCCCCTCCTCTCGCAGTGTGGTGTGTGCGAAGTCACCTATACCACTAACATTGCGTATATTTTTCGGCTGAAGACAGCATAGAATTTTTGCAGTAATCAGGTTACCTTATCATATTATGACCTATAACTCCACAGTCCACACTCCCATGATATTCAGTCATGGTGCAATGCACAGGGAACAGCTGTACCTTTACTGCGTTCTTTCCATGTAACCTCTATTCGTGCTGAAAGTGTTCGTGTTTAATTATTTTCGCATTTTTTCTACTCATGGTTGTTCATTAATTTTGGTATCGTTTCATTCTGCTTTTCTTTCAAAATTAATTGGACTCCATACACTGACATGGTGTCATTCAATGAAAAACTGATTGGCAAACCTTGGCTTTCCCAGGGAAGTTGAAGTTTCACCAATCTGTTTAGTTAGCGTCGACAGATTTCCTCCAGGGGCAAAAAGTCTCGTCTCACACATAAAGATCGATATTTAAGATTTCTAGGGGATCGAAAGCACATTACACCGAAAAAGACTTGATTCAGTTAACATGCATTTATTATTATTATTAGACGTATAACATATAGCGAATACATTACATTCAGTTAGAGAAGTTGTACAGTGAATATTGTTTAAAATTTGTGCATTCAGAGAGCCGTAGGTTGAGAATTGTATGCCAAAGAGAACAACACAATTCGACACACCCTTTACACATCATTAAACTTTAGCTTCTGTCGAAAGTATTATTTTAGAACATATATACTCTATATGAAGAAAAGCTCTCATTGTGAGCCGAGCGAGGAAATTCTCTTTACTCAATTTAGGGTTAAAATGGACAATTTAGACCGGTTTATTAGTGTAAAAAAATATGTACGTGAAATTATCCAATATTTGAAGGCATAGACAACATTTCCAGCTCCCTAGCCTCCCCCTTCCCTGCATTGAGGGAGCTGCTTCTATGCTACTGGTCACCGGTGAAACCTACTTTGTTCTATTTTATGTCTTATATTTGTACAGTTATAAGCCCACGAAATGATCCCCTGTTTAAAAGGGAAGCTTTTCTTCCACTTTTGACTATTCACGACGATGGATCATGATTATGCTAAATGGATGAAGAGACACTCACAAACAGCCTCGTCCAGGCTGACGGGACTCGAACTCGGAGTGTACGGTCACTCAACGCACTCTTCCACATAGTCGAACCTTTAGAAGTGGGGAAATTAATCTTTTCACACCATATTTTTCAGGAAATTACGTTACGACTATGCGTCAATCAATGATTGAAAATATGAATATATTTTAACTGACATTAAAAGTGTTGTTGAAAAGCCGTAATTTATTTTTATAAAAATATGTTTCAAAATATGGATATTGGTGTAAGAATATAATTTAATCGGTAGGTTTTTATAACTACAATTCGTATATAGTTTAAAACTTTGTTGAAGAGTTTCTTTCATTTTCTAAGATTAATCTTTCATATTAATATGATACTTTTGGAGGTTAAGGCTTTAATTTTCAAACCTAAAATTCCCAATCGGTTGTTCGGCGTAGCTATAGGGTAAAAAACAGAACACTGAGCGGCGCATAATATGTTGACGTATTACGGTAATGTTGCGCCATTTGGGACGCACTACTGTACTTTCTGTGACGTCACCTGTGCTGTTTGGGTCCGTGACATCGATACAAAGAGATAACGGCCAAAGAAATTCAAGGCGGTAGAAAAACAAAATCACCAAGAAGAGCTTGAAAAGTAATGCATGCACATAAAACAGCACATAAAAATTCGGAAGGAAAAATTTAAATACTTTATTTTTGTTTTCAGCCACTGCCAACTGCCATACATAATCATCCTCTGTGGGGTTTGCGTTATATGTTTCTGATCGTCCCTTCTCCACTTCTAACATTCATTTGCATCCTCGCAATTAGCCAGAAATGGTAGAAATCCGACGCTAAATAAACTAAATGAACTAACAATAAAATGCTCTCAGTGTAGCATAAACTGCATAAAATATATGTGACGCTTCGAAAGGTGGTAGTTTAAATTTAGTAATCCCCCTCCCATGTCTTGCATTGCCTCGAATGCAAGTATTCCTTACGTTGCTCAAGTAACATTTTCCCCTAGGATAGTGAAATGATCCACATTAATGAAGTGACAGTAAAAATTAAACGTATAGCCTATTAATGTAGATCTGAGTCGCTTTTCTTTAGTTAATCGTTAATGACCATTAATGCTGGAATGCAGATATAAATGATGGAAGGAACACAATGGCATACCTTACTCATGATTCTAAATTAGAACTTCTGGCTTCGTAGCCACTCCTTCCTGGAGGCAGCAAGGTAAAAAAATGAACAAAATAAAGTGGATTTGATTAGATTATTATTATGTAGCTTCGCTTTTCTTACCCATTTTGGCTAGTCGAAACTATGGGGATGAGTAATGATACGATGAAATTTATGAAAAGCATCCACAAAGGAACACCGAAGTGTTAGCGATGTGCTAACCTTTCCGCCACGAAGGTTAGTTGCAATAGATTGACCGATTGATTTACTTTATTTTACTTCGCTTTGTGTGTCACTTTTGGCTAATTTTCGACAATGGGAATGATGATGATATGATGAAATTGATGACTGGACACTCACAAACATCTATGCTCAGGCCGAGAATCGAACCCTGAACCCCTGCCGACGTAGCACGATGTGCTAACCACTCAGCCATGGGGGCCGTTAGCAATAGAGTCGAATTTACTGAATGATTGATTGATTGATTTAGTTTATTTTACTTCGCGTTTTGTGCCTCTTGGCTAATTTGCGAAGATGGAGATGAGGGATGAAATGATGAAATTGATGAATGGGCATTTACAAACAACCAAGCCCGAGCGGGATTCGAACCCGGGACCCCTAGATAGCGGAACTAAGGAAGATAGAAGACATACAACTGGATTTTAGTCACCATCCAGGTTTATATTCCCCCCAACTCCCTCCATGTGTTTAGTGCTTCAGTGTGTTTATTGATTAGTGTGTTTAGTGTTGAGTATATTTACTAAGCGCGCTAAGGAAGTTAACGCCTGGAGTGATGAAATTAAAAATATATAGTAACAATAAAATAATAATTGAATAACGACAGGGTAGGTAGTTTCTTGCCATGTGTAGTAGGCAACATTGGTTACAACAAGAAAAAATAAATTTCTGTACGGTACAAAGAGTTATTGAAAAAAAATCTTATTGTATCTCAACAAATCTATTCTGGAAGCTGGCCCTGAACGTATTCCGGAAAACGTTTATAAACCGTTGATGTCAGATACCTGGGCCTGGATGTATAAATATTGTATGTTGAAACCTCACCTATAAAGCACAGTTCTATTAATTATTTATATATATATATATATTATATTATATATATATATATATATATATATATATATATATATATATATATAAATATCCACTGTCGGTTTTATTTACTGTTTTGCTTTTGACGTCAGTCCACAAAAAAATTCATCTTCGAATCAATTTTGTATAACGCTACATGGTGCCTTGTACCGGGAGTTCCTTCTGATTATTTTTTGAGATAATACATTTAACTTAAGAAATCTTGTTAATAATAAGTTGAGATAGGATTATTTGTGTGTAAGATATTTGTGCCCTACGTAAGAAAGTAAAAAAAAGCTTTACAGTTTGATCTGGTGAGCAGGCTCTTTCGTTGCAGCTGTACAGGATTAAGGGATTAGCGAGCTAGCGATAAGTAGGTCAGTGGTACAAACATGGTTCTAACGTCGATCTCTGTCTCAGGACGAAGCAGCCGAAATAGGCTGGAATAAAATACTTGAATGCTGCGTCAAGGAACTTTGTTATGAGGGGGCAATAGAATGTAGTTTTTGTAAAAAGTGGTACCATAAATCTTGCACGGGAATGAGCGAAGAAGAATTTACGAAATTTGAGTTGCTTTTAGAAGATTTTTTTCCTTGAAGATATGCTGCGCACTGTCAGAAAAGCAAAATATCAAGGAGGAAAAGTAAAATTACACAGGCTGTTCAAAAATTAACTGGCGAAAATGAAGAGAGCGTTAGCCTCACGACACGTTTGTTATTTATGAAGCAGAGTAGAGAAGAGGATAGGCAAGAGCAGCTTAAATTTAGAGAAGAGGATAGCTTTGGCTGCTCTTCTGGCTTTAACTTTAGAAAGGTCCGACCATTAAATTCAAATTTCAAGACAGCAGGGGAGACATTATTTTCATTATTATAATGGTTGTCTCTACATTCTTAATTTTTTGAGGACGCATTTGGAGGTGTTCATGCACCACTGGCAACCCACGTGCGCACTCCTATGCCCTCACAAATCAGTTTTAATTTGCTTCATATGTAAAAGATATTTTTTGAAATTTTGTTAATATCGGGTGTTTTATAGACCAAAAGAAAGTAAATTTATATATCTAGGCTATTTGTGCCTGGAGAAGTTAAAGGACGTCACGATTGTTAAATGTCGGTCGACTCATTATCTGAACACAATAAATTCTAGGTTCGAATTCCTATGTCAGTTTCATCTGTCTTACGTGGCAAATATATAATTAATTAGAGGCAGAGATATATATAAGGAGACAGTAAACATATCATTTTGGGGGCAGGGGTAGTGACTGCATTTACGCACAGTATCGGCAGTATTAAAAAAAAGGTCGGTAATTGCTTTGGTAATATATCAAAAGGTAAATAAAAGCAAGGGCTGTTATTCACTTTGTTGACTTCTGGTTAAATATTTTTTTACTATTTCGTCGTTAATTTTATCGGAAGAAAACATTCTTACACTCTGCAGAAGAGAAATCATCTATTAATTTCCGAATAATAATTAATCACCATTTTATATCATATGCATATCATTAACATTCTTCTGTTAAGTCTTGCATGTATCCTGCAACGAAATACGGACGACCTGTCAAAATACTTCAACGCAACCAAAGCAGTGGGACGCCACGACTGTAGAAATGCATGTTCCAACGAAAGTCAGTGGCTCAACCGTTATCTGTTTCACGGCGCCTGGAGTTGTCTCGCCGAGAGCTCGAGTTTCGGTTTCGCTTGTAAGTGAGTGAACACTTATATACACAAGCAACAGTGGCGTCTGCATGGGGGCAACTAGTTAGGAATGCAGTACTCCCAATATGGTTCAAGTTTGCTGTACACCATTAGAGCCTCAGCGGCTGTTACCATTGGATGATATTCAGCCAACAACTTCCCCCACAATTGTTTGCGCGAAATCACACCCATTGCAATGATTCCGGCAAACGTTTCGGAGCGTGTTGCAAACACACTTTATAGGCATTACACCTACAGTGATTGTGGCAGTGATTGAAAGTGCAAATATAACGATTATATTCTAAATGTAGTCCTGCATTTTGTTTAGTCTCTTAACAATGACCAGACTATCTAACAGAATATATAAAACGATGTGTATAAAACCTTCAATCACTGATAATTTGTAGGTGATGTGATGTGAACAAGAAAAAGCATTGATTCAATATTAACATATTATTTTGAGGTTTAGATAATAATAAAAAAAGTATTTCAGGTCGGCTCTGTGGCTGAATGGTTGGCGTACCGTGTTACAAAACTCGGGGTCCTAGGTTCGCATTCTGGAAAACCTTGACATGAAATTGTGTTTGTTCCAGCAATCTGTTTCATCATTCATACTATCCTTCATGTTATATTATATATTTGCGATAGGAATCTTCAATTTGAGGAAGGCACAGCCATTTTCTACTGTTATCTACAGATTGATTTAACTAATTTCACTTCTCGCTTCTGTTTCATTTGGTCAATCGCTAAGATTAGGATGGAATTGATGTGAGGGCAATGACAAAAATGTTTGGACAGTACGCAACAAACAGACTGAATGTGAGTCTAGACGTCAATGCCCAAATTGTCTGCAAAATGCAGCCCATGCAGAGCGGGATAGTATATAGAATTTGGGCCCCTAGGCTATCTTTTCTTTCGGGCACTGTAGACATTTTTATTAATAATTTTGATATCATGGTACTTTATTTTCACTAACTGCATGCTCTGTACTAATAACACTTGTAAAGTTCAAAACATTGATACAATATCGGTACATATTGTTTGTATGATCTAGGTGACGTTTGAAAATAGGTCATGGTGTAAGAACTTATTTAAGCACTAGATAGTCCTTCGTTCACGAAATAAGCAAGTAATAGGATTTGGCATGTTTTAATTTGCCATTATCACAACATTAAGAAATGTTAATAGTCCATGGTCTTCACTTCTGTCCCTTCAGTGTCTCATTTTTGTGTGGCCCTAGGTTATAGCCTAGGATAACCTAATGGCAACCTCCCCCACCCCACCCCTAGTCCAGGACGTGGAAGAGAGGTTGACATTTAGGCTCTTGCAGGAAAGCCATTCATTACACCTCGCTCCTGTTATCGTTATTTAAGGAACCCTCTCCATTTTCAGCAGTATTCCCCACGCTTTCAGTGGCGTACTCACAAATGCAGTAAAGGGATTATGAGTTACTTCTTACCACTCCTAGATCATGCCATCTTTTCCTAAATTTGACGTTTTTTTTAAGAAAGTTGAGCAAAAGAAGACTACCTAGCTCTAAAACTCCTTCTAAATACGCCACTGTTCTTAACTTTACAGCTGACATATCATAACACCCATCTATCACCCAGTAACAGAATTCACCTCCGATTAGCTTGAAACACAATAATAGGATGTTTTGTTAATATTTTCTCGCCAATCTTATATAAAATTAATCATCTCCATAACAGTTACGATGAAAAAACTCCGTGGCGAAACGGCCTTGAATAACAAAGGCCTGTTAAGTGGCTTTCTTATAAGTTGACACGTGGTCAGCACATCGAATCCCTTTGCCCCTGTAATCTTTATCCTCTATTTCACGTAGCTCCCCAATTGCCTTCAAGAAACCGAAATGTTCGGTAATGGAACCTGTGATCACGCTAAATTGAGTTCTAAGTGTACTTTATGCAAAGATGGGCTAATCGGTGCTGACCTATAATTAGAAGTGGTATGCGAACCACAACGTGCATAAGTCCAACAGTAAGGGAGCGGTCGGAGCGTGAGTGACGCAAGCAGCTCATTACAATAGAATCCTTTCCTTGCGTTGTCAAAATGTTAAGCATTCTTGAACAGATGGTCGTCGCCTTTATTCAATGCTAAGCATTTGTATCATCATGAACCTTAGACATCGAAAGTAGAGATGTAATATTTATCGCTTTTGAAGCTTTTGACAACGAAGCACTGAAGGAAACTGGCAACACGGCGGTTCTCGGGTAAAAGCAATGCGGAGGAAGAGAGAGGAGAAAACAAATGACTGTCATTGACGGATCTACATATCTTGGGCCCATCTCAAAGCATTATTGAAGTTACCTTCAATGTAAAACACACATACTTGTGATAAGAAATGTCAAAACATTTCCTACTATTCAGTCTCTTCAGTGTATGTATGTTGTTTGTGTGTGTGTGTGTGTCTGGAATGATTCGATTTTGTTATTTAGCGTCGCTTTTCTATCACTCTGGCTAATCGCGACGATGAGGATGAGTGATGATAGGAAGAAATTAGGAAGTTGATGCAGGAACACTTACAAAGAACACCCATGTCCAGGGGGAGATGCGAACCGTAACCATTGGCTTCGTAAACTCTCTGCTAAGCACTCCGTGCGGAGATCGGAATATCTCTCGAGTTTTTTAATGTATAGTTTTAAGTTCACTTTTATGCACAGATCGGTTAAATGGGACACGACCTATAGTTTTAAAGTGAGATCCGAACCACTATGTGCCTCCACCGGGAATCGAACATGGTATACCTCTGGAGAGGGAAGTAGAATTGGAGAGGTAGAGTTTTGCAAAATCATGTGGAGATGAAACTTTTGATAAGTCACTTGTGAGAGATGTCTGGGGATACAATTCAGCTGGGAATGATGGACCAATATCTATTGCATAATATTTCTACATTTGCTCGCTTTTACTTTTAATTTGTCGAGATTTGGGTTGGCTATGCAGTGGTTGTTAGGTAACTATTGGGTTGGTGCGAATGAAATGTCCGCTTTGAAGTCTGGTGGGAAACTCACCTCAACAACACAACACAGGGATTGACTGAGGTCACGGGTCTAACGTCATAAACTCTGTATACGTCCAGCAAACAGGCTGGAGCACCCAGACAGTCAGGAGGCAGTGTGTTGCTGAACAGGGTCATCTGAAAGTGCACCATGGAGAACACACAATTGCGAGTGATTTGTCTTTACGAATTCAAACTGGGACATTCTGCTCAGCAAACCGCCAAAAACACTAACAGTGCATTTGGGCCAGGAATGGTAAATGAACGCACCATTCGCCGCTGGTTTGTCAAATCTCGTTCCGGTGACACAGCATTGCAAAATGAACCCAGTGGACAACGACCAACATCATGTTCGGATGAGCTCCTCAGGAACCCCGTGGAAGCGGACCCTCGGAAAAGTATTCGTGCCATTGCAGACGAGTTAGGCATACACCATACCACTGTCGTTTGGCGGCTCCGTGCGATCAGTAAAGTGAAAAAGTTGGACTCATGGGTAGCACATGATTTGACACCGGTCAACAAGACTCGCCGTCTGGAGGTGTGCAGTTCTCTGAGTGTAAGGAATAACTGGGATGGTTTCCTGCATCGGATTGTCACTTCAGATGCAAATTGGATCTGCTATGACAATCATAAACAATCGGGACAATGGCTGGATCGTGATCAACGTCCAGGGCGGTTTCCGAAACCACCTCTCCACCCACGGAAGGTGTTGATGCTGGTATGGTGGTCTATGGTGGGTGTGATCCATCATGTCTTTCTCAGGCGAGGTGAAACCATCAATGCAAATTGTTACAGTGCTGAACTCCATTAAATGCACCACAAACTTCTCCACAAGCATCCAGCAATGGTCCACAGACATGGTGTCCTCGTGTTGCACGACAATGCTCGCCCACATGTCGCACAAAGGACGGTGCAGGGTCTCCATGAGTTGCAATATGAAACCCTTCCTCATCCAGCATATTCTCCCGACCTCTCTTCCATTGACTACCATCACTTCCGGCATCTCGATCACTTCCTAACAGGGAAGACCTTCGCTGATGATCGGGCGGTGCAACACGCCGTTGAGGAGATCTTTGCGTCGCAGACTCCAGACTTCTTTCGCCATGGAATCCAATTGTTGGCTGAGCGATGACAAAAGTGTGTGGCTGCAGACGGCGACTATTTTGATTAACCAGGTATTGTAGTTTTGATTTTTTTGGCCTTTGGCAATGACGCACCTGGGCCGGACATTTCATTCGCACCAACCCAATACATCACGTTTGATGGTTCCCAATGTAAATAGTAATTTCGTTCTATCCACGGGATTTTCGCCCCTTGCTCCGCCTGTCTGTCACAATTATTAATCATTCATTGGACAAACCATTCGTTAAATTAATATTACGCACGTTCTCTCCAAGAACCAAGTACGAAAGTTAACTGTTGCATTTCGAAGTCCCTCCCACCCTTTGTTTCACGCTACGGGTTAAGAATTCAAATAAGACGTCCTTATGTTTCTTTTTTAATTTTCTTTGTAGATACAAGATTTAAATAATAATAATAATAATAATAATAATAACAATAAAATAATGAATTTAAATAACTGGGAACAAAATATTGGATCACTGGTCAGTTTCCTGAGTAAACCGTCAAAGAAAAGCAAACGCTGTTATTAATTTCGTTGATTCATAGTTCATTGTTTGCTATCTTGTTGATGTTAATTTTAACGAATAATTAATCTGTAATAATCCCCACTTGAGGTGGGGTGTAAGGGGTGGCCTTCAACGTAGTACACCCAATTGTCAAGTAGTACACCCTACACTACATTTTGCAGACGAACGAGGCTCTGGCGACTGGCACTATGGCTAGTATAATTTTGTGTGTCTTGTCCTGTTTTTTGTCCTTGTGTGTGCTGAGTTCCACTTTGCAGCCTCAGCTTTTAACGAAAGCCAGAATTTTTTTGTAATTTAGTAACAAGACAGTGCAATAATGCTATTTTATTATTGGTAAGGAGCTGGACCCCGTATATTGTGACGGGTGCAAAATAGCCTAAGTGCTGACACACCCCAAATTTTTAAATTCAAATTCAATATCACATGAGGTATGATTTTGTTACACCTTGCTTGTAGCCAGCAGCGAAAATTACATACCAGTCAAAATAATTGAAAGCACTACTCTCGCAGCCTGGCAGGTGGAACACTGGAGTATAGATTACTGAAGCAGATAACATCCACTCCTGCAAGCAGCAGAACAGTTCTGCCGTTGAATTCTGTCGAGCTGAGACATTTGTACATCTTATCATGATGCAAGAAAGGACAAGTGCAAAAACATGCTTTTCTGGGATTCAAACCCTGAAACTTTAACCTTGCGTGCTACACGTAAACAATGACGGACTGCAAATAGAGAAACGCTCTTGTTTTAATTTTTAGTTGATGTTTGTTATGAGGGAAAGGGTATATGCAGCAGATCTTTGGAAACACTCATATAGTCTGTGGGTAATGATAATTCCATGTTAAAGCAAGGATCATATTAGTATTATATTCTGTGAAGTAAGGTATTTTTTTTCGGGTTAGTGTAGTACTTTTTTATTTGTCACCAAGTAACTTGGAGTTCTAAATTATTTGACTGGTAAAGTCCGTGAAAAAGAAACGAAACTAGTTGGAAAGTACGATTCCAAACGCGAGAGGGGAAGCAGGTAGAACACTCACCAAACCACCCTGTGACTTTAGCTTGCTAGGGTTCGCTTGCTGTGTTTATTACTGCTTTCTGGGTTGTGTTTGTGATGTCTCTTACAATTCGTAACAAACCGTTTCGAAGTGGAACAAAGAAAACTGTGACGCTTTGGTCCCTGTTGCACATTCTACAAACGCCCTCGATACAATACAGAATGCCAAAAAACATTCAGTTACTACATTTTCTTTATTGTGAACACTATTACTAGTGATTATTATCCTGATTACTGCTGTGTGCATTTGTGCTGATTATACGATTTACTAAAGAGACCAATTTAAGTGAATGGTCTAAAATAAAGTTCCTGGTTTACAAACAAGTTTATCTACTAATGTGACGTAATGAATACTTTCCTGATATGTTCCGTTTGCGTATATAGTAGTATATGGATGGTTATTTTTTTTTCATTCTGTACCCTTACATAATTCGTAAACATCTCTACGTATTTTGGTGGTGATGTTACTACGTTTGAAATTTCATTGTTGTTTCCACAGCAGACAATTTTCACGAAACTCACTTCCTGAACATAGTTCCGTCACCCCTATTTTGCCAATGAACACGTCCAGTTGCGACTTGCACACGTCGCGAAAATTGGTTGCTATTGATAAGAACCTTAAATCTGTGATTGTCCCTTCATTAATTTCTGACATTCGTTTGCATCCTCGCAATTAGCCAGAAGTGGTAGAAATGTGACGTCAAATAAATTAAATCAACTAACAATAAGTACTTGCATAAAAACTAGTGCACAAAACATGTATGACGCTTCGAAAGATGGAATTTTGAATTTAGTAATCCTCTCTCAACAGTGGCGTAGCAACATATAGCGACGCCCTGGAAGAGATTAGAATGCGAGGCCCCCATCCAGTGGCGGAAATTAAGGGGAAATGGGGGGCGAGTAGTCTCTCCCCTCTTTTTTTCCACCTTTGCGCCAGCACTATGCTAAACCTTATCTACCAAGGGAAAGTAAACTGTCCTTGTAATTTTTGTTTTATAATCATTGATGCCTGTTTACAAGACATTTAATTTAGTCGAGACAGTCCATCATTCTTCCAAATCCCTGTCCCAATTTATTTCAAACTTAAGTCGTATTTACCAAAATGTTTCGAGTTTTATTTGTGGGGGTGGGGGGGTTAACCCACATTTAGACATGGTCTTCATTTTAATAATGATTGCTAATGTATATATCATTTCATTTACAAATGTATTATTTTCTAACCATAGAATTTTCACGGCTGTTCAATGGTGCTGGTACAAGAACATTTCTAAAAAATTAAATATTGTTAGTTTGCGGAAGACAGAAATATTCGAATACTTCTGAGAATTGAACGTAAACAATAAGCACCAAGCTGTACGCCTTGTGACAACTTTAGTCTGTAAGCGATTGCGTTGCTGAATGCTGATTGTCGGATAGGGGGGAGGGGGTTATCAGTGAATTGATTTTTTCCCGATACTTTGGACCGTAACATTGCAACTCTACAATTCTACAACTAGGAAAGATAATAGTAGGCAATTTGTTCACCACCATTTCATTCTCTCTTTACTCTACAACTTGTGTTGTTCTACGGGGTCATTAATTATTTTCATGCGAAGTTTATGTTGACATCTGTGTGTCTATTTCAACCCATTATCATGACACTGTGGAAAACAGACTGAATGACAATTCAAAGGAGATGGACATATTGCTTTAACCGTTGGGTGTACACTTAGCATTGTATCTACGAGCTAGCACTAGCTCGTACAATAATACTACCATAACATTGGTGGTCACATCCTATACTCCCAACAGCATTTCGCCGACCAGGGTCGACCAACTGGACGGAGTGGTTAGCACAGCGCACTACGAAGCCGTGAGTTACGGGTTCGAATCCAGGTTTGAGCATGGATGTTCTTTGCAAGTGTTCCTTGATCAATTTAATCATATCGTTACTCATCCTCATCATCGCGATCAGCCAAAAGTGTCAGAAAATCGACGTAAAATAGCCTAATTCAACAAATCCAACAGCATTTCGGATGTTCTCTTTTGTTCCACATTTTCGGATTTGTCTCCAACCACTTCAAAAATATCCTGGGTACAGGCCTGCTCTAGGAAGGAATGAAAAAACGCGAGCATTTAAATGCCTCACGCTTGCTTCGTGGCAGTTGGAGGTGTTTGTTGTTAACTTATTAAATTCGGGAGTGAAAGGTAAAGAGAAAGAAGAGAATACAAGACAACGGGCTTTTTATTCAATGAAAGAATAAATGGGTAAAAATGTCTAAGCAAGTTTTCGTGAATTTTTGCTAACTGTTTCACGTGAGAAATACGACGATCATTTTTTACTTCTTTCGTGCCCCTTAGGCTTAAGACCTGCCTGCCTGTATGTTATGCTTCTGATTTGACGTATTCATTCAAATTATAACGTTTAATTAGAATTTAAAACCAGATAAATAATAAATAAATGTTTTAATATTATTTCCCACAAAAATAGCATTTTCCATGTCCCCCCCACTTCTGTTTATAACAGTTTTCGTTTCAAGCTCATTCGACGCGAGGCACCTTTACGCGCGAGGAGCCATGCTGTCGGGCACTTCCCTCACCCCTTGCTACACCACTGCCTCTTAATGCCTTGGGTTGCCTCGAAAGCGAATATTCTTCACGTTGCTAAACTAACATTTTCCCCCTAGGATAGAGAAATGATCCACATTAATGAAGCGACAGAAGAATGCGACGTATATTTAGTTAATTTTAAGCGTTTTTCTACGTCGTAGGTTAATCGTTAATAAGAATTAATGGTGGAATTAGAACGAACACGATGATATATCCATTCCTCACCCAGGATTCAAAAGTAGGGCTTCTGGCTTCGTAGCTACTTCTTCATGGAGGCCAGAAGGTAACAAATGAATACATTGGATTAGATTATTTTTAGCGTCGGTTTTTTTCATTTTTGGCTAATCCAAACGACGAGGATGAGTAAGAATATGATGAAATTGATGAAGGGCACCGTCAAAGGAACACCCATGAGCAGGCCGGGATTCGAACCTGAAACCACGTATCGTCGTAACGCACTGTGTTAACCTTTCCTTCACGCAGGTGAGCTGCAATAGAGTCGAATATACTGAATATGTTCGTTTTAAGGAGACTTCCCTTTATAATGCTTCATCAGAGCGTGGTTTTTGATCGATTGATTGATTGGAATTTTAAGTCCACTTTATGCACAGTAAGGCTAATCGGGACTGGGCCTACAGTTTAAAGTGGGATCCGAACCACTGTGCCATGTGCCTCCACCGCGTGTCGAACCCGCCACCCCTAGATTACATCAGAGCGTGGTGTTGATCATTCATGTCTCTTTCACTACGGCAGAGATCGAGAATGTGTGGAGCCATATCATTTGCTCGAATGGTGTCACGGCACGCTGCCATACACAGGGGAGAACACAGGCAGTCGCCACATATATTTTGATGGCATAAAATCTTTGCTGTCCCTTCAAGTACATTTGCTTCTGTAACTTTGTAAATATTGTTATATAAAGACCACACTGAGGGAAGGAATACGCTATCTTTCACTAAACCTGAATACTTTGTGACCATTTACTTAATTTCATTATTAATTATAAAGTGCAATCAAATACACGGCTATAAATTGTCAGGTTTAGAAACGGGAAGAGTATTTATGTCGTTTACATTTTATTTTGCCATCTTGAAAGTAATGTTTACTGCAGTGGATTTAATATTTTCGTTAAGATCATAGAAGGCAAACATGTTGTTTGCAGGCATTATTTATCAAAAAGGAATGAAATCGATGTCTTCAACTCGAGCTTTTTCCCTCAAAGTTTTCTGGTGGGGAACATTATCAAATGTACATGTCATTGTTCTCTCGGTTGTTTTATGCATAAGATGGCGCAGTGGTAGCGTCGTTGCCTTGTAATCAAGGGATTCCGGGTTCGATAACCGGTGGAAGCTCATAGTGGTTCGGATCCCACTTTAAACTGTAGGTCCAGTCCCGATTAGCCTTATTGTGCATAAAGTGGACTTAAAACACCAAATCAATCAATCAATTATGTATAAGCAAATGCGTTATACGCATATAATAATGCGAATATCTCTGCGTAAGCATTTGTATGTTATCTTTTTACATTTGAACTATGAAGAAACACACGCAAACCGAAGTGACGAGCAGGACACAGTTCCTACTTTGTGAAAATAACGCAATGGAGAGATCAAGCGTAAGATACCGTGACAACAGACACAGGGGGAAAATGCGCGGTGAACTTACTACAAGCAAGGAAGCGATTGTTTTGCCCCTGCGACGTTGTCGGGTGAAGACTTTCCCCTCTCGTTTAGTCGCACGTTAAACAGAGCGAGCGAGTACAGAAGACGTCAAATACGTGTAGCATGCAACGTCGCAAAAAGACATCACAGCTCTCTGTCCACGGTTTCGGCGCGGCTGCAGAGGCGAGAGTGAAAACTTCGCTTCACTTATCAGTGTTGCCAAACACGACTGTTAAAAAAGAACTGCATTGAAATTAAATGTAGTTAAGGATTGCAATCAAGCCATTAACTTTGAGAAGTATAAACGTTTGTCTTCGTGTTCTACGAATAGGGGTCCTATGTTCGAATACCGTACGAGTCTTGGGATGCTTTCAGACCGAAGCGAGAAGCGACACGTGTCACTTGGAAACAAACACTCAATAATATATGCTATGCTGCACGGGTAGTGTTACTTCAGTGAGAAACCCCTCGTTGCTCGTCGCTTCGTCCCAATGGAACTTTCGTACCGAAGCGATAAATGGCTTTGGAAACAAAAATTCTTAAATAAATAAAACTTTCTAACAAATGTGATATGACAAACTACACGTGCCACTTGCATGTTTCACGCACTGGGGACGTTATCGTGTTGCTTCGGTCTGGTGGTCATGCCTACGCATTGAATGCTTTCTTGCCGAGAGATTTTAAACCGAAACGACAGGCAACAAGTAGCAAACGACGGCTGCAAATGACACTGAAGTTCATACCGAAGTGACAAGCCACTTCAGTCTTCAAGTAAGCATTCACTGTTAAAGCCCGAACACCAGACCTAGGCGACCCAATTCAGGATATTGACAAACGGAAGTAACAGGCGAGACTTGCTTCTTCGTTTCGAAACGTGTCGCTTCTCGGCTTCCGCTTCTGAAAGTCATGGATGTCATGCAGCGTGTCGCCTTGGTCTGTTAGAGCATTTGAGAAAAACGCTTGCTTGTAGACAGAGGTATCGTGTCACTTGTCACTTCGATATGAACACCCCCTCCCTTTTGCCGGATCGCTTGTCGCCTTGGTCAGAAATCTCCATTCTTATCCTCATCATGGCCGAAAGGAGACAAGTAACGAGTTTCTACTGATAACATCGTTTCCTGGTAATGGAAGAAAATGAGCTTTACAAATGGATTTCTGTTTACCAGTATTATAGTAAAACCCAACTAATAATTTGTTATAGGCACATATAGAAGGGTCACATTTGGAGGAATAAATTCTATTGTAGCATTTTGTTTGATTGCAGGATTAAAGCCGACCCCCGTGGTGGAGTGGTTAACACATCGCGCTACGACACCAGGGTTCCCGAGTTCGAATCCCGGTCTGGGCATGGATGTTGTGGGAGTCGATTCATCAATTTCATGATATCATCACTCATCCCCATCTTGGCAAATTAGCCAACAGTGGTACAAAAAAGCGAAGTAAAACAAAACAAATCAATTACAATTACACTTGGAGGGTTAGAAGATAATAGAAAAACAGATCTGGTTCCAAAGTTTTAAGTTGGCAACATTGACAGCTCGGAAGCAACAAGACGGCCAGGCGAGAGGGGAACCCCGACGGCATTTGCACGTACCTTTCATCGCCCCTCAACCCCCTGGGATGTTCGGTACCAATACATGCGAAATAGATCCAAGATTTTACACACCCACACTTTCTGGTCCCAAGAGATGCGATTAAACACCACACTTTTACACAGACGTGAAGCTTCCAGAGCTGGCAGAGTTTAACACACACGTTAACACACAAATCTAACAAATAGCGACTTTTTGGTACCTTCGAAATACTTCGCGTACATGTCGAAAGGGGTCTCAGGAGTCTCGCAATGGTCTTTTCTTTGTTGGGACCGGCAAAAAGTCCCAACAATTTTTTTGGTCCCATTAAGAAAGGTGTTTAAACATACGCTGGTTCCCACAAGAATATATCTGCGTACTCACACACACACACACACACACAAATACATATACAGGATGAGTCACCTAAAATTACTACCGGAAATATTTCGTGAACAACAATAAATATTGAAAAACTGCTCTCGCAGATATTAAGGTATGAGAGGGACTCGTGAAATTAGTGGACACAATACGTTCAACTACGTAAGGAAGTACAATTTTCAACACAAACTTACGTTTTTTAATTGGAGACCTCATTTTATTTTTAGTGCAATTGAAAGTTCGGAAAAATTAATTGAAAATGGCGTTTGTTACACTGTAATACGTCAAGTAGTTCTCAAGTAATTGTAACGTAAAGTTGACGCTTGAAACAAACATTGGTGTGTCGCAACATACATATATCCCTTTTGACGCCATTCCTGTATTGTAACACACATGCTACTCTTCTGCATATTATGCGTTGTGTTTAGGAAAGTTGTTACGTTCCAACAACTGCGGGTTACAATATAATGTGTAGTTTATACACAAATAAACTTCGACAAATTATCTAAAAGGTTCAAAAAGGTTCAAAAAGTTCAAACATTCCGCCACCAGTTACATACATAACGTTTAGTACATTGACATTTTTCTGATTTTAAATTGGCGTTCATTCATGTACGTCATAATGTATAGTACATCGGAACAATAAACTTTTCACCTTATACATGTTTTTCTTTCATTCTAATTGATTTATCAAATTTATCAAATAAGTCTAGGTCGTAACAAAGTACACTGATTAACCAGACGTTTGTGACAGTGTACGTACATCGGAACTGATGCTGAGTAGTAGTTCTACATAATAAAAGTTGCACTTAATCACCTTCCTTGTTCATTCTTGATATTTTCCTCCGATAGAAACAAGAATGAACTGCTGAGATTCATCTCAGCCGTTGTATCTCACGCTCAACTTCACGTTACACTTACTTGAGAACTACAGTCCCTACCAAAAGTTTAAGACCACCAACTTTTTAATATAAATGAATCGTGACCGAAAGTTTTTGGTACAAATATGGAGTGAAATTGTACGGAAGTATTATAGATTATGAGGCTATATTGCCGAAAAAATATTGGTATACGTCTTGTAGTTCTTGAGATACGAAAGTGGAAAATCAAATTTCTTAACTGAAAAATCCAGCATTTCGAAGTACAGATGAATGTGTATACACGTAACCGACGTTGTTATGACAGTACTGAATTTTTTCCAGTATTGTGGAACATGAACGAAGCTTTCGGCGCTAAAAACATCCAAAGACATTTTTTTCTGAAATTCGTAAAATTAAAAAAAATGCGAAAACTGAGAGATCTTCAGATAACAATATCTTCATCAGTGACTACGCTTGAGTGAACAAATTTTATCAGTCATTAGTTGAAATGTGTGTCAATAGATGGCGCAGAAAGACATATCTAGAGTAGCAGCATTGTGCAAGTCCAAACGTGTTTTCGTTACGCTTGATAATAAACTGGTTGTTTGAATCGCAAGCTACGTGATAATGGGGAATAATCTGTGCCCGTGGCCATGAAATGGCAAATAATTGGTATGTACAGATGCAATAGGTCTCATAGAGAAATTGCAGTCGCATTGAATGTGAGTAAAACCTGCGTGGCGAACACAATAAACAAATTCAAGCAGCAAGGTACAGTGGTTAATAAACCACGCTGCGGCCGCCCCAGGGTAACATCTCTACGCGAAGTCCGGACCTGAATCCTATAGAAAACCTATGGAATACCATTGGTTTTCGTGTAGCCAGACGTCAGCAAAAGAATGTCTAGAAACTTCGTGAACAGATCTCCGAAGTATGGAATGAGATTACGCCCCAAGAATGCCAGAAATTGGTCCGCAGCATGAGAAAACGTGTGCAAATGTGCTTGAATCTTAAAGGTGGACCTATTGACTATTAAAATTTCACACTTCATTCATCTAATTTTAGGAGAAATGTTTGTTTCCAAGTATATTTTCAAAGTACAGATTTAATGATTTTACAAATTGTACCTTAGTTGCATCTATTATACGGCGTACCCTTTTAGAAGGAACATGAGTTCAGCCAATACGCAGCCAGTGCTGTCGCGCTGTTGCCAAACCAACTGCTAGCGGAAGAGAAACACAAAGAATTCGTTGTGTCCAATATTAAACTTTTTTATATACTATAATGCATGCACGTGATATATGAGTACAATGAAATATATAGTAAAGAATTTTACACAGGATTGTATCATATCATAGCACTGTAGCATATAAGAGAAACTTTTACCTGAAAGAAGTTTGAATGTATTTTATTTATTGTAAAGGAACTGCGAGGCCATCATCATCGCTCTCGTTTCTGATTTCTGGCATGTTTCCCCAGGAGATTTGAGGACGGGTTCACCGATTTCTGTGGTAGATACTTTAACCTGTTTTATAATACGCAACACAGTATGCACCATACACCACACGTTTTAGCCGTAAGTTCTCGACTATGAGAAAACACTGTTTCGGCACGCACTTCTTCCGACGCCAATTCCTTGAAGTAAGAATACATTTCAAAACAGTGGCAGCGATTAGCGGAGGGGAGAGGGGGGCAGTTGTCCGCCCACTTCTCGCCACTTTGGTGCCCGCACTATGCTAAACCTTATCTACAAAGGGAAATATATTTTCTTTGCCCCCAATTCTGGCGCTTTGCCCCCCGGTTTTGGAACCCAATCGCTGCCACTGCTTCAAAAATAAAGATTTCTGTCTTGTGAACGTAATATTTTACCGTTGCTGCCTGTACTACTAGTACTAGGTTTTGAGAGCGACATTAATAATTTGATTGGTTTTGCTTTACTTTAATTCGCTTTTCTGTCCTTTTGGCTAATTGCGAAGAAGGGAATGAGTGATGATAATGAAATTGATGAATGGACATTCATAAACATCTATGTCCAGGCCGAGATTCGAATCCGGGACCCCTAGCGTTGTTACGCGATATGCTAACCACTCCACCATGGGGGCCGGCGCGACAATATTAAATAACACTCACGGAACACACGCTCTTGCACAACTATCGAACATAAGGGCTGTATTGCATAGAGCGCTACGACGCCAGGGGTCCCGGAATCAAATTACGGCCCGGGAATAGGTGTTCGTAAGTATCCCTTCATCAATTTTATCATATCATCACCCATCCTCATCTTTGCGATTAGGCGTAAGTGGCAGAAAAGCGAAGTAAAATAAATCAAATCAATCAATAAGGGCTGTATTAAATCCTCTCACAACTGTTCTTCGTGGCCTACGAGTAAAATTATCTTACACCGTCCTTGTTACGAAAATGCTGAACTGAAAGTGACTCAGACTCGCAATGTTCGTGAAAGCCCACGACAATGAAGGGCCATTGTAAGTATTCAGCCGAATTTGACACCCATAGCTTTACCAAGACACAACTCAGCGGGATCAACAAGGTGGCGACGAAAAAAAAAACCAGACGGAACACGGAAGGAAAACGAAAGGGTCATTGTGTGTGTGTAGAGAGACGTTTTTTCCCCCTTGTTTCTTCCACAAACGATAACTCCGGCTGTAGGCGACGGAAAATCATGGGACTTGGACAGACAGAGTCAAAATGTTGTGCTTCATCGTATGATGAACCTTAAAGTGGCGAGGTTTATGAAAACGCAAGAAAAATACAGAACACGGCGTCTAACTTGCGCGCCACAGTTTCCTAACTGTACAACGTTGCACTCTTGCTATTGGCTGGTCGCCAATGACACGCTCTCCGTAGCTCCGCCCGATATCGCTTCTAAAACCATGCGTCCATAAGTCCATTAATATTCCCTTACAATTTCTTGATTTTGATGTACCTTTCAATAACATTACATAATAATTCCAATTTTGTATTAAAGTGTTTATTTCATGAAAAGCACTCGCATATGTACATTTTCTGTTTGTCTGAAAAACACATGACAAGGTGGTCTTAAACTTTTGGTAGGGACTGTACTTGACTTATTACAATGTAACAAACGCCATTCTTGAAGAATTTTTCCGTACTTTCAATTGCACTAAAAATAAAATGAGGTATCCAATTAAAAAACATAAGTTTGTGTTGAAAATCGTACTTCCTTACGTAGTTGAACGTATTGTGTCCACTAACCAAAACGAACCAGTTTGTTCTCAGCATTTTGGCGAATAATTATGATGTGATCTTGTGCGCTGAAACGTGACTGAACACCTCAATATCCAACTCGGAAATATTTTCAGAACAATACAGTGTTTTTAGATCGGACAGCAACCCATGAAAAAATGGGAAAATCCTAAGCGGTGGTGTTCTTATTGGTGTAAAGAAACAACATTCCCCTCAATTGGTCGATGTACAGTTAACTGAACAAAGCATAGACTGCTTAATTATAAAATTAATACCGGAACATGCACTTACCATCTATATCTCTGTAGTATACATCCAGCCGTCATCACCCCCACCGGTATATGAAACTTTGTTCTCCCATATAACCGCACATTGTCCTCTAGGTACCCCACTGCTCATCGCTGGTGACTTTAATATCCCTGACATAACTCATCCTACTAACGACCTCCTCACGTTAGGTTCCCAATGTCGTGAATTAAAGTACTTTTTTATTTTATTTTAATGATCTAAAAAATTGAATACAATACAAAATGCCAACGGTAAAGCCCTAGATTTAGTCCTAACAAATATAGAGAATGTCACGATAGTTCGGCAAGATGCACTTGTGCCAGAAGACAATCACCACCCACGCCTGGGAATAAATATACCACGCCCCAAACCTAAGAATGATATTTTTAAAGTCGAGTATTAAGCGATACAATTTTAAGAAAGCTGATTTCGTCAGTATGTTTCACAAATTCAAATCAGCTAACTGAGAACAATTACATAAGTACAACGATATCGATCTTGCAGTGGACAAATTTTACGAAATAATTAAGTGTATATTTGATAAATACGTCCCATACTCCTACTCAACTTATTCTAATCACTACCCATGTTGGTTCACGAGAGATATTATCAAAGACATAAAGATCAAGTCACACCATCATAAAAAATGGAAACAAAAACAAGGGAATGTAGGGTATCATGAAGCAAACTTTAAAGCCCGAAGTACGAAATTAAAAGCGGAAATAAACAAAACTTACCAAAACTACTTTAACAGCTGCGAAGCTAATATGACTCGCGACCCAAATCCATTTTGGTCTTTAGTTAAGAATCAAAGGAAAAATCCACCAGCCCAACCAACCAAACTTAATGGTGAACCTATTAGTAACAATAACATCAAGAATCTATATGCTACTTATTTCGAATCTGTCTTTTCCGCGGAACCATCCTCTTATGATAGATACCACACATGCGAATGCGCTACCGAAATCTCAACTTAGTCTCTTAAGCATTCCGGAAATCTCCCTAAAAAAATCGAACAAACAATCAAAAAACTCAAACCGAAAAGAGCAGCTGGACCGGACCTAATCCCCCCTACGTTATTAAAGGTTGCTCAGAAGCGCTCAAGTTCCCTCTCCATACCCTCTTTAATTTAATCTTGAAAGCAGAAAAATTCCCCGCAAGTTGGAAAACGAAAGACATTTGTCCAATCCCCAAAGCAGCAGATAAGACAGACAAGTAACTACAGACCAATCGCGAAACTGTCAGCTCCAGCTAAACTCTTTGAGCAAATAATTTATAATAATATTTACTCGCATGTCAAACCTATCCTTTCTGTCCACAGGCATGGATTTGTACAAAACCGTTCAACTGTGACTAATTTCGTCGAATTAACAAATTACGTTGCGTCAACTATTGACGATAAAGGACAAGTCGATGTTATATACACAGACTTCTCAAAGGCCTTCAACACCTTACACTACGATACTTTAATTCAGAAGCTAGCCTACATCTGCCTCTCCCCGCAACTTATAAAACTACTTGCATCATATTTACAGAATAGACGACAATGTGCACCTATTACATAGCCATCTCCGGTGTCCCCAAAGGTTCGAACCTAGGCCCCCTGCTGTACTTGATTTTCATTAATGATTTACCCGACGCACTAAAAAACTGAGAAAAGTTAATCTTTGCTGACGATGTCAAAATTTCAAACATATTAAAAGCGATCATGACTGCACGAAATTACAAGACGAACTTAACGATGCACTTGATTGGTGCAAGAACAACAAGGTTAATCTCAATCTCAAGAAATGCAAAATAGTATCACTCACACGTAACAAACGTCCCATCCAATACTCATATAGCATTTCCGACGTAGAAATTCTAAGAGAGAATACTGTAACTGATCTTGGAGTCACATTTGACAAAGCTTTAAATTTCCAGACACACACTGCGCGCATCCTCAGTGAAGCACACAGGATCCTAGGGTTTGTGATGAGAATGGGTACCCAGTTTAAGAAAAAAGAAACCTTTTTTGCTGCTTTGCTATACGTTTGTCAGATCAAAAATTGAATATATCTTAGTCGTTTGGTACCCGTTATTTAAAAAAGAAACCGAAAAGTTAGAGAAACTCCAAAATATATTCTTGAGGTATTTAGTATAAGTATAAACTAGATGGCATTTATCCGAAATTCACTTCGGGTGACATCTTACGCAACATGCTAAGTGTCCCGTCCCTTGAAAAAAGAAGACAGATGCACCAGTTAACCTTCCTTTCCAAACTTGTCAATGGAAAAACAGACTCCTCCGCACTTCTCGCAAAAATAAACTTTTAAGTTCCAGACTCAAAATTAAGACCCAGAAATGACCTCTTCCAAATTCCATGCGGTAGAACCAGGATGTCCAAAACGGAGCCCATGAAGAGGATGTGCGTGTTGTACAATATAGTCTCTAATAATGCCCCTGACATTGATCTATTTAGACATAAAAGCAAATATATTATGTGAACCCTGTATAATAGCATTGTAACCAAATATGTTGTATACTTTATCATATACCACCCTTGTATTATATATTGTTGTTATGTAACGATTATTCTTTTCCTTTTTATATAAAGTAGTTTTTTTCTCATTATTTTTCTTTTTTCTTTCCAATTCATAATTACTTTAGTTTTGTCAACATGTATGTGAACTTACCTCAGAACTTAACCTCAAAGCAATGTAACTGGGCATTTGCCTGTAGTGTTTAATAAATAAAAGAAATTCATGAACCCCTCTCATACCTTTATAACTGCAAAAACAGATTCTCAATATTTATTGTTGTTCACGAAATATTTCCGGTGGTAATTTTAGGTTACTCACCCTGCATACATACATACATACATACATACACATACACATACATGAACAGATATAATATAAATATTAAAAACGTAAGAAGATGGAATAACGAAAGGATTTAAGTACACTTGTAACACGTTTATTAAATGAGAAAATCGAAGTTTGAACTATTTGACAGGAATGAATTGAGGAAAAATATTCATTAACAACATTCAATAGGTAAACCGTGACCCAACACCGACTGTAGGACTTACTCCCACATGCCTCAGAAGAGGTGGACGATCATCCAACTAGTTACGGGATGACGTGTAGTAAGCACGACGAACCCCCAGTTTTTGTTGTAGGTTTCCATGACAGGGTAACGCTACACATTCGTAGCTTCCCAATTCCATCACGATGGTGCGAGAACTTTCATTTTTATGCTACAAATAAAACTTTGTCTACAAAGCATTACACAAATAAAGAAACAAATCTGAGCACACTAGATATTACCAAAATGCAGAAAGGTTATATTTTCTTCGCTAAGGAGTGTACAGACCATATTTTAAAATATGGTTGGTTAGTGAATAATCATTACTTTCTGCAGATTTGCAACAATTCATATTGCCCTCACAATCACACCCACATGTGCTATTGGTAGTGAACACTGTGACCAGTGCTTTAGTCCCAAAATTATCACTGGGTATATTCTAAGTTGTCCCACACCTTGGCTATGAGGCCTAAGGCGTCATACATTGTGCTCCGTTTACCAGGTTCGAGTCTCCTGGGGGAAGCGTAACAAACTTTTTCCTGAGATTTTCGGCCTGTGTATGGGACCGGTGACCACCTGCCATCGTGAGGAAATTGGGTAACTACGAATGAGTAGCGTAACCGGGTCATGGAATTCTACAGCAACGACTGAGAGTTCGTCGTGCTGACCACGCGTCACCTCGTAACTGGTTGGATGATCTCCCACCTCGGGTAATTGAGTGAGTAGGATCAGGTGGGAGTGAGGCCGGCAGTCAGTAGGTTCGCACACACCCTCAATGGGCTGTTGCGCCATGGGTAGTTATAAGCTAAATTTCGTGAAACGTAAAGTGTAGAAAATTTTTCAATTAATATTAAATTATGTTTTCATTAAATATATGGATGAAATTAATTAACTTCTACAAAGAAAGGCCATTCATTGTATGTAGAATAGTGAAGTATAAATTACATGAATTAATATAAAAAAAACTAAAGCGGAAGGTATACCCTAAAGAGTAAGGTTAACCACAGGGTATACGCAAATACCGCCGTATAACCTCGCCTACAGCCCTGACTGTGACTGATGGTTAACTTCAAATACTGCGAAATATTGTGAGTTGACTATAAAAATGCCGTCATTATAAAACTTCACCTTGTTTACTTATGCCAATTTCTAACACAATGTTATTACTTCTTTTTGTAGGAAATTCCACCTTTTCCGCGACAGCTCATGGCATTCCATAGTGGGCCTCTCAGGAGAGCCAGGGCACCTAGAATTAGTCGTGGTGCGAGGAGCCATCCGGTGAGTATCAATGGTTATTTTATCATACGTTAATTGAATAGAGCATGAATGTATTTGTGTTTGACAATAAACTTCAATTAGTTGAAGCGTGGATTGCCAATTTGTAAGTGGTTCTCAATATTACTGTTAATATTATAGTCAATATTAGTGTTACATAGTTTCATAATCCAATAAATATATAATCCAAAGTCCCATTGCCTTTATCGCTGACAAAAATACTCTGCATGAAGGAAATCTCGTTGCGAGGAAAAGTTTACAACCCTCCCTTAGAATCGTTTCAAGCGGTGGAGTAAATTCTAACAACCCTAATTTTCTAAAGTTTTAATTGTCATAAGCTTCTTTTTTTATCTACTCCTAGCGTTGGCAACTTTTTCTTTCTTGACTCTCTTCTTGGCCTAACATTGACTGAAGCAGTTGTTAAAATACTAATACTATCACGACCATTCAAACATGCTTGGAATTTACATGGTCATTGTTGCAAAATGCGTCATACTAAATTGCTTCAGCAAAGTTGTTGGTTGAGTAAGGAGCACACAGTTTAATATGCACGCAGGAGAAAACATTTTCTCACTTTGACTAAATAATTTTGTTCTCCAATGCAATGTCCCTTTATTTGCCAATGTTAGCTGGAACATGGTGTGGAGAAACAGCAGCGACCCACCTCCCCGATCGAGCGCTTGCCAAATGGCTTAACTGTACATGATGCTATCGTCACAGGTGTACGATTGCAGAGATACGGTGGGCCTCCCTGATAGGGAAGTGGCAACGTAATTAAGGGGTTCCGGGATCGATACCCTGTGGAGGCTCATAGCGGTTCGGATCCCACTTTAAACTGTAGGTCCAGTCCTAATTAGCCTATCTGTACATAAAGTGGACTTCAAACAACAACTCAACTGCGGAGATACAGCATGGAAGAAGACAACTCACATTGCACTAAATGTGCGCAGGACAACACCTTAGTGCATCGACCGACGACATGTGTCTTTCTACAATTTTAGGTCCACACTGAAGAGCACCAACAAAAAAGAACACCCTGTTTATGTGTACACTGTTTATTACTGTTTTAAATTTACGTTGTGCACAGATAGGCCAATCGGGACTGAACCTACAGTTTAAACTGGAATCCGAACCACTGTGCAATGTGCCTCCACCGGGTATCAAACTTGGGGCCCCTTGATTACAACATTTTGTTTAAGAACAAATATCTATGACATATATATTCTTAATGTGTGTTAAGTTACGAAACCTGAATAAAGAGAATGTATCGCCTAAAATCCTGCCAATCACTGAATAAAGTTCAACTTGTGATGAGTACTGCGCCAGAGAGAATTCAAACTCGCTGAGCACAATCATTGCTCGAGGAATGCATAAATACTTACAGTGATTTAATAAAATCGTATAATACATTATTACAACCCTTCGTACTCGGAGTGGAGAGGATTTGTATTTGAACCTACGATGTTTCGTTCTTGACGAAAAAGTCTAAAAGGTCGACTGCTCCAGGAGATTACTGACGAGAAACTCTTTAAAACACGTTGATCTCAGTTGAAAGAAGATTGTGCCAGAGTTCAAACCATTTTTTTTTATATTCTTTTATGCAGTTTGATCGCTGAACAGGTCCTCCTCCACCTGGAGAGAATTGCCGTCACATTTCAATGCAAGGAGGCAAATTTCTCACCGTGTACGTAGGCACTGGCGTACACAGGATTTGTTTTCAGGAGAGGGGGGACGGTGAACTTGTGAACTTCGATGGTGAGCAAACAGTGGCGCAGGAGATATTTTCATCTGAGAGCTACAAAATTTGTCCTCCATAATATATATGTATATATATGTATGTGTGTGTGTGTATATATACTTATATATATATATATATATATATATATACATTGATGTATACAGGGCGTCTGTAAAGTCTCACCCCACCCTGGGTATTGTGAGAACGGCTGTAAATAGGAAGAAATGGCGAAACACGTATTCCATGATGTTAAGGGGGAAACGTTTTGAGGCCAACCATTCCCTACCCGAGCCCCCCACAAGGGGGTAGGCTGGGGTCGACTCAATTTTTTTCAAATAGCAAGGGTGGTCGAAGAATATGTCGTTTGAAAGGTCTTATCATAAGAACAATAATACAGCAAATCCGGGGTCTCTATGTAGCTCCAATTGACAATGGCGTGAAAAAATGTGGAACATGACCAGCATTGGACAGGACTCCAACTCCTACAGTAGTAATCCTAGACAACAGTGGGAGCTGGAAAAATGTTCCTACACTGTAGCATGATTCGGAGATATCCTAGCAGTGTCTACAAATAGGTATACACCCCTCCCCCCAAAAGAGATGGCAAGCGTCGCACTTTGCTGAACGTGTCTGCTGAAATGTCTCTACAGGCTGCTATTATTCTTTGTTGCATGTCAGCAAGACTACCAGGTTCTGCTTTGTACACAACAGATTTAAGGTGTCCCGAAAGGAAAAAATCGTTCGGAGACAAATCAGGCGATCCCGCAAGCTATTCAATGGTACCACGACGGCCTATCCACCTATTGGGATAATGTTTGTTCAAGTACTCAAATAAGTCCCGGCTGTAGTGTGTAGGACATCCATCTTGCTGAAAAACGATATTGTCCGCATCAAATTCAGGCACACCGTTGACATCGACTGAGTTTTCTACAAGGTCCGTTACCAAGGGATCCACTGTGTCACGTAGAATTTGCAGGTACAGATTACCGTTTAAATTGCCATTAAGAAATAGCGGTCCAATTATGTAGTTTCCTAAAATACCTGCCCACACATTAACCTTCTCAGGTCTTTGCGTATGGCCTTCCCTCATAACATGGGGATTAACATCTGCCCATACTCGAACATTGTGTTTATTAACACAGCCATTTAGGAAAAGAGAACTTTCGTCACTGAAACAGATGTTGTGTAAGAAGTTCTCGTTGTTAGCAATCCTGTCGTACATAATTTTGCAAAACTCAATTCGTCTATCGAAATCATCATCTCCTACTTCTTGCTTTATCTGCATTTTGTAAGGATGAAATTTGTGTAATTTTAACACCTTACTGATAGAACTCCGTGGAATGTTACTTGCTTTTTCTATTTGTCTGAGAGACATTTCAGGGTTTACAGTCACGCGTCCTATAACTTCCAACACTGTTGCCTCATCGATGTGCTGTCGTCCTGGACGTCGTCTGTCATTGACTCTTTGCGTTTCACGGATTTTTTCACAAGGTCTGAAACATACTTATGGTCAATACTAGGGCGTTAGGGATACAATTCGTTAAATCGTCTAGCAGTGGCACGGTAGTTTCTGCCACATTAACCGAAAAGAAACATAATTTCCACTTTGTCTGCGCCAGAACTCGCCCTTTTTCTCGTCGTTGCAAACACTTTAACCACCAATACATACACACACACAGGATCACGTTAACGGAAGATACAGGAAACACGTTAGTAGAACACAGTGTGTACGATACTACAACTCTTCTACGTCTTAGTATTTCAAGGTCACTTAGAACGTTTGCGGTACGGTCTGCTTGCTTACGAGAACACAAGCAGAATGGTCCTGTTGAATCTTCATCGCGGTAGTAACACTGACTACTTGGTCTGGTTCGATACTCCGTCTGCATTCTCCTTCAAACAAGTGAATGGGGCTCATTTCGAACATCTTCTGTAAATAGTAGGTAAGCTCAATTTGACTTTTAGTGGTGTACGTGTTGTAACATCTTGTAACCCCTCCCCCATTTGCCTTGAGTTGCGATTGTGCATGTTGGTCCGTGCCGTCCTGGTAGCGATCTCATAGGGCCCGATGATATGCGGTTTTGTGTACGGACGCTTGCCATTTCTTTTGGGGGCGGTATACCTATTTGTAGACATTGCTAGGATATCTCCGAATCATGCTACAGTGTAGGAACATTTTTCCAGCTCCCACTGTTGTCTAGGATTACTACTGTAGGAGTTGGAGTCCTGTATAATGCAGGCCATGTTCCACATTTGATTTCACGCCATTGTCAATTGGAGCTACGTAGATTGATTGAGTTAGTGTTTTAAGTCCACTTTATGCACAGTAAGGCTAATCGGGACAGGACCTACAGTTTAAAGTGAGATCCGAACCACTATGTACTAGGGATGGCCAAACGGATCCGGATCCGAAAAATCCGGATCCGTTCGGATCCGGATCCGGATCCAAAAGTTACGGATCTGGATCCGGATCCGAAAATTCCGGATCCGGATCCGGATCGGAAAGTTTCGGATCTGGATCCGGATCCGAAAGTTCCGGATCTGGATCCGGATCCGAAAGTTCCGGATCTGGATCCGGATCCGAAAGTTCCGGATCTGGATCCGGATCCGAGAGTTCCGGATCCGCGGATCCGGATCCGAAAATTCCGGATCCGGATCCGGGTCTGAAAGTTTCGGATCTGGATCCGGATCCGAAAGTTCCGGATCCGAAAGTTCCGGATCCGAAAATTTCGGATCCGGGTCCGAAAGATTCGGATCTGGATCCGGATCCGAAAATCCGGATCCGGATCCGAGAGTTTCGTATCTCAATCCCATTATAATATTACCACAACTTAAAAGGTATTATGATCTTCTATTACAAAGAAATTTTTCGTTTGTCCAACAAGAATTTTTTTCAAGTGTTGTTCCTAAAATACTTTGCTACGCATCGGCTAACACACTGGTGCACACATGTCAGAGGTGATTTTGTAAATGCCATTGAAACGAATATGTATTCATTCGAATGTATTGGAAATGAAAACACACATAAATGTGAGACATTCCATTCCAGGATGAAACCTTTAACACATATAACAAGATAGAAATGTTATACAAAAATTATACAATTGCTCTACAGTTACAGTTCTACAAATTAAAATAAAACATTATAATATATGCAGTGTTAAATAATTACAAGGGAGGTTATCTAAGTATCCACCTCCGATTTCCATGAAACTTGGCAGGTGTATAGTGGGGCCCAAAGGCAGAATTACGTGTTTTTTTGTTTCAGCTAAAAAACTGTTTTAAAAACTGTTTTAAGGGGCAAAACCCCCTCAAATGTCAAGATGAAGACAAATTGAAGTGAGGATCTGACCCCTGTGTCCCTCTCCGATTTCCATGATACTTGGCAGGTGTATAGTGGGGCCCAATGGAAGAAATACGTGTTTTTTTGTTTCAGCTAAAAAACGGGTTTAGAGGGCAAAACCCCCTCAAATGTAAAGATGAGGACAAATTGAAGTGAGGATCGGACCCGTGTCCCCCTCCGATTTCCATGATACTTGGCAGGTGTGTGTATAAACGGGCCCAAATGAAGAAATTCGTGTTTTTCTTTTGTTTCGGCTAAAAAAACTGTTTTAGGGGGCAACCCCCCCCCTCAAATGTCAATATGAGGACAAATTTAAGTGGGCATTTGACTTATGTGTCCCCCTCCGATTTCCATGAAACTTGGCAGGTGTATAGTGGGGCCCAAAGGAAGAAATACGTGTTTTTTTGTTTCAGCTAAAAACTGTTTTAGGGGGCAAAATCCCCTCAAATGTCAGGATGAGGACAAATTGAAGTAAGGATCTGACCCCTGTGTCCCCCTCCGATTTTCATGAAACTTGGCAGGTATATAGAGGGGCCCAAAGGAAGAAATACGTGTTTTTTTTGTTTCGGCTAAAAAAACTGTTTTAGGGGGAAAACCCGCCTCAAATGTCACGATGAGGACAAATTGACGTGAGGATGATCTGACCCCTGTGTCCCCCTCCGATTCTCATGAAATTTGACAGGTGTATAGAGAGTCCGTATGCCCCTTGTTTCTTCCTATGCCATATTTACGTGGTTTCGGGGTCAGATCCCCACTTCAATTTCTCCTCATCTTGACATTTGAGGGGGGGGGATGAAAACACACATAAATGTGAGAAATTCCATTCCAGGATGAAACCTTTAACACATATAACAAGATAGAAATGTTATACAAAAATTATACAATTGTTCTACAGTTACAGTTCTACAAATTAAAATAAAGATCTGGATTTCGGATCCGCTAGGATCCGGATCTGACCATCCCTACTATACACCTGCCACGTTTCATGGAAATCGGAGGGGAACACAGGGTTCAGATCCCCACTTCAATTTGTCCTCATCTTGACATTTGAGAGGTGGTTGCCCCCTAGAACAATTTTTTTGCCGAAACAAAAAAACACGTATTTCTTCATTTGGGCCCTGCAAGTTTCATGGAAATCGGAGGGGGAGACTTAGACCTCCCTTGTAAGTGTATTAATTAATTACAAATCGGGCACGCGCGCACACACTATATACATATATGTGTGTATGTATATTATATATATCGGGTGGGCTGAAAAGTTCATAGGCTGACTCATAGATGGCGTTACTAGAATTAAATCCATGTGATTTTTACTTAGTACTAACCTTCAAAATATACGTGTATAAATTTCACAGCTGCCGGATAATTAGTTCGTGAGATATATCATTGTGAGTGAAGCAGCTTTTGTTATTGTGAAAAAATGGATAAAAAAGAATTTCGTGTGTTAATAAAGCATTGCTTTTTGGCAAAAAAAATACTGTTGAAGCCAAGGCTTGGCTTGATAAACATTATTCGGACTCTGCACCAGGAAAATCAACCGTTGAGAAGTGGTTTGCTAAATTTAAACGAGGCGAAATGAGCATCGAAGACGATGCACGCAGTGGACGCCCCAAAGAGGCTGTTACCCACGAAAACATCAAAAAAGTCCACAAAATAATTTTAAATGATCGTAAAGTGAAGTTGATCGAGATAGCTGAGACTTTAAAAATATCAAAGGAACGTGTTGACATATTGTGCATGAATATTTGAACATGCGAAAGCTGTGTGCAAAATGGGTGCCGCGCGTGCTCACAATCGATCAAAAGCAACAACGTTTTGATGATTCGGAGCAATGTTTACCGATATTCAACCGTAATAAACACGAATTTTTCCGTCGATATATTACAGTGGATGAAACATGGCTCCATAACTACACTCCAGAGTCCAATCGACAGTCAGCCGAGTGGACTGCACGTGATGAACCGAATCCAAAGCGTGGAAAGACGCAACAGTCGGCTGGCAAGGTTATGGCATCAGTATTCTGGGATGCGCATGGTATTATATTCATCGATTACCTCAAAAAGGGCCAGACCATCAACAGCGATTATTACATAGCGTTGTTGGAGCGTTTAAAGGATAAAATCACGAAAAAACGGCCCCATTTGAAGAAGAAAAAAGTGCTGTTTCATCAAGACAATGCACCGTGTCACAAATCAATGAAAACGATGGCAAAATTATATGAATTAGACTACGAATTGCTTCCACATCCACCATATTCTCCAGATCTGGCCCCCAGTGACTTTTTCCTGTTTGCAGACCTTAAAAGAATGCTCGCTGGAAAGAAATTTAGCACTGATGAAGAGGTAATCGCCGAAACTGAGGCCTATTTTGAGGCTAAAGAGAAATCGTACTATAAAAATGGCATCGAAAAATTGTATGACCGCTGTAATCGTTGTATCGCCCTCGAAGGCAACTATATTGAATAATAAAATCGAATTTTGTCAAAAAAATATTTTTTACTTTGTTAGCCTACGAACTTTTCAGCCCAACTGTTATATGTATATTAGCTGGTAACAATATGTTATAAGCACATTGTTACTTTCCAAAGAAGCGCATGTGGGATGGCAAAACGGATCCGGATCCGAAACTTCCGGATCCGGATCCAAAAGCACCGGATCCGGATCCGAAAGTACCGGATCCGGATCCGGATCTGAAAATTCCGGATCCGTGGATCCGGATCCGAAAAATTTTAGGATCCGGATCCTGATTTCGGATCCGCTAGGATCCGGATCTGGCCATCCCTACTATGTACCTCTACCGGGTATCGAACCCATGATCCCTTGATTACAAGACAACGACGTTACCACTGCGCCATAGCCTTGAAGCTATGTAGAGACCCCAGATTTGCTGTATTATTGTTGTTATGATAAGACCTTTCACACCACATATTCTTCGACTCTCCTTGCTATTCCTTGTGAGGGGCCCGGGTAGGGAATGGTTGGCCTGAAAACGTTTTCCTCTGAACATCATGGAATACGTGTTTCGCCATTTCTTCCTATTTACAGCCGTTCTCACAATACCCATGGTGGGGAGAGACTTTATGGACACCCTGTATATATATAATCAAGATATATAATGGAGGACGAATTTATGGTTATTTTAGAGACAGATAATTCCGAAACATATGAAACTCTAGACCTTGTTTTGGGCTCATTTGGAATGTGATAGAACGGTGGAACGGAAAATCAGAATTTTGTCATTTGAAAGTAGCGAACAAAGATGCATCTATTCATTTTATTTCAGGGTGCGATTTGAAGGGACGATAGGAGGGATTATCTCGCCCCCTTCCTATCATAAAACATCAAATCTCTGGTAATGAATGACACATCTCAACCAGGGATCATTATTTCCAACCCACTTGAAATCTATATCGTACTTATCGGGTTCCAGTTGAATTCAATTAAGTTTACCACGCCATAGCTACATAAAGAAATTTCGTTACGCAATTTATGGCGACTCTGTACAGTGGTGCCAATTTATACGTGCCCGTGCTCGAGCTTATCCTATAATTTATGCGTTTTTCTGTTAACTTATAATTCAAGTGATTGAGCCCAATCAATGTTTGTGAAAAACTTGGCGTCCCTGCCTTTCTCTCTCTCATGTATTCTGTATTTTTTCAGACTTCTGGTGTTTCGCAAGTACTTTTGTATCGAATACTAAAACTGGGCTTTTTTCTGACGTATGTTGGGTCTCTTCGTCGTGCAATCCTGTTCGAGAGTTTGTGGAGATCTGTAGTGTTTTGTTGCGTCTTGTAAAAATAAGTCGACATTGTTCCTCGGTCGACTCGTGGGATGTTCAGGTTTGAAGGATTGGTAAAACGTCAAATAAGTTATTTATGATGGATGGAATTTGCTATATTTTAAAACTCTCTACAAGTGTTAAAAGTATTATCATTGTATGTGCAAAACCAAAATGCTTCATTTCTTTCACAAGGAAATTTGTTACGGACGACAAGTTGAAAGTAAATCACGTGGAAAGAAAGCATGCGTTTAAGAATTGAATCGACGAAGAAAATCTATCAACGAAAGCTGTAAATGAATGCTTCCACTCTTAAGGTCCCAATAAGGCTATCTTTACCATACCTCCCCAGTGGCGCAATTGGTTAGCGCACGGTACTTATAAGACAGTAACCGAGAGATGCCGGGGTTGTGAGTTCGAGCCTCACCTGGGGAAAGTTTTTTTTTCCGCTACAACTGTTTTTCAATGTCAACATTATAATTTAAGCGTCGAGTAGATAAGATTACCGTGCCGTCAAACTGGACGATTTAAGTTCTTGGAAACTTCTATTTCATGTTTGAGTGTAAAACAGTGATTTACCCACCCCTAGCACCTCTACAATTACTCACAAGGGTCCAGTTTATGGTTGTTTTTGCTCTAAATTTAACCTTACATCTCCCTATATACGAACTTACATCACCACATGCAAGCACGTATGTGAAAATATATTTCGAGAGGGGTCCTAACCAAGTGTCTCAGATATAATAATACTAACAAAACTTACATTCCTAACACGTCCCTGCATTTTTTTTTTAAAAAAAAAGCATTTCGGATGTTTCCAAATCAATAGGTGATTCTGGAAGTATTTCGAATTTTGATCACGGAAATGACATCCGTCTTTCCACATCACGTCAGGATTTTTAACAATTTCACAATCAAAATTTTCATATTAGCCATTGTATTACATCTATTATCTAACGCAACAAAATACATTTATGCAAGGGAAATTTAGGTTCTTTCCAAATCAATAAGTGATTCTGGAAGTATTTTCAATGCTGATCACAAAAATGAAATCCATTTTTGCCCATCACGTCAGGATTTTTCAGTTTCACAATCAAAATTATCATAATCACCATTCCATTACATTTATTATAGTACGCAACAAAATAAATTTATGCAAGAGAAATTTCGGCTGTTTACAAACCAAAAGACGATTCTGGAAGTATTTTGAATGCTCATCATCACTTACATGAGATCCACTTTTCCCCATCACGTCTGGATTTTTCACAATTTCACAATTTGACTGAGGCTCGCTTCTGGAAATATCTCAACGAGAAGCTTCTACCGCTGGGCTTAGAGGACCTTACGCAGGATTTTTTTTAGAGGGAGGGGGCAGATACTAAAATGTGAAACAAAGAGAATATCCGAAATGCTGTGGTTTTGATTTAATAGGTAATTTCATGTCGCTTTTCTGCCCAGTTTGTCTAATCGCGACGATGAGGATGAGTGATGGTATGATGAACTTGATGAAGGAGCACTCTCACAATGAATACCAATGCCCAGGCCTGGATTCAAACCTGCAACCCCTGCCTTCGTAGCGCTCTGTGCTAAAGAACCCACAATGGGGTCTGCGAAATACTCTTAGAGTATTGCATGTTACTGCAAATGCTATCGTAACATTACAGTTAGAGCTAAACGTAAACTTATAGAGTTGCAATGTTATGGTCCAAAGCAACGAACGAAATTCAACTCGTCGATATTCCCCTCCCCCTCCTCGATCCGGCAATCAGCAACACAGTCACTTACAGAGAAAGGCTGTCACACGGGGTTGGTTCGGTTTGTTGTTTAATATTGTTCAGATCTATAGCGTTGTGTCCTTACAAAAAATTGTCGAGATGGTCCCCGATCGACTCGTGAGATGCCCAACTTCAATGAAGTGTTAATACTTCTGACAAATTGAATGGAATTTATTTATTTATTTATAATGGAATTTTCTATATTTTACGACGCTCTAAAGGTACTGAAAGTACTTTTGTTGTACATGTAAAACCGAAATCCCTCAGTTTTTAGAGCAAAGCAATAAATTGACATGGCTAGTCTTGAAACATTGCAAACGATTGATTCACCGTGCAGGAGGACAGTAGTTCAGGATATAAAGGAGAACCATTCGTTCGAAAGCATTTTTCCAATCTCTGGTGCACAATATTAATAGTCGGTTTGAAGTCGTATGTTTCCTTTCGCATGTAGTCCTATTAAATGCGCACACATGGCATTTAGATAATTAAGAACGTGTGTTTTATGGAGACATGTCAGGTGATCTTTAATGTAAGGGAAAGCGTGTGCGTCTCTAGTTAAATATTTTCACATCTACAAAGATAATCCAAAACATATTTCTACCTCACTCAAGGATTATGTGAATTCAATTGAAATTGTACCCATAGCTACAGCTGAATGTGGACGCGGGTTCAGGGCCATGAATCTAACTTTTACTGAAGAGAGTGAAATTAAATATTTTCTTGTACCACAAAATGCATCGGAGTAAATCAATTTTGGTGATAACCGTTGTTCGTGTTTTATTTTCATGAGATATGAGCTCCAATTACCATTTTAAACCTATGTTTTAAAAGTTATTCAAACGCAAAGATTGCTATCGGGGGTAATTTAATGTTTTTTTTCCCGACTTTATTACTACCTTCATTTGATTTTTTCTAAATATTTCGGGGGGGCTGTAACCTCTTAAGACCCCCTCTGCGTACGCTCGTGCATGTAGCACCATGCCAACACTTTCTAGATCTCGACCACTTTGTAGATGATGTGACCAGCACCACTCTCCGGACGCCTTTACTTCACAGAGTTGCCTCTAAATTCATGAAATTTATGTCATTCTTTCACATTCCGTTCTAACTTCATGTAATGTGAAGGAATGAAAAACATCCACAAGAGCATTTTAATTTAGAAAGAAGAACTGTTACAGAGTTGGCTACTATATATTGACTAAGAAGTTCTGTTACCAAATTTACGAATTCAGGACACTGAATTTTTTCGGGTCGTGCAAATAAGGTGTTGTGAAGATACCTCGCTATGGAACGTTACTGCGTTGTTAGTTCAGTTGAGTTCTGAATAGATGATGACAGTGAAATGCAACTCTCTCGTGGCTCGCGAGAAAGACACCTATGGCGCTTGTGCTAAGGTTCGAATTGCATATAAGCAGCAATTCTGCCCATTACCAGTGCCTAGTTAGAGATAGGTTAGTTCCTTGGACTCTCCAGCCAAACTGTTGCCTATTTTTACGGGAGCAGGAAAAGGTTTTTAAAGTTCTTGTCTTGACTCATCTCACCCAATAGGTTGGTGCTGGGGTTTGCCCCGGGTTGTTACCTTCCTGGAGATGAGGCCTGCTTAAAAAAGTTTATTGAGTGGGTAACTCAGTCTGTGTTGGCCCGTCGGCAACTCATGGTCGAGCTCTGCTCTTCCGATAGCCAAGCAGGGTGCGAAATCCTGGGGGGATTTCCCCCTACCAACAATCTTGGCCTCAAAAATCCCCCCACCAAAAAATTCCGGGGGGGAAGAGTTCTTGTTATAACAAACAAAGGATAAGCAATTATTTTCAATTTCAAATATTCTTTTTTAAGAATAATATCAAAGACACACACACATTAGTGTGGTTGTGAGTATTGAATGCTTTTTTCTCTCTCAAGAAATCATTTACATATCTACATCAATACGCACAATAAAAGTAAAACAATAATGCAAGAAATGCAATAAGTATAAAAAGTAATTGCTTTATATTAACATAATCCACAAACTAAACAAAAACATACGTATAATAAAACCACTTCAACTATTTCATAATTTATTAACATCTTTAACCGGTTAGTAAAGGAAAGAGTTAGCTGCTTTACACTATCTGATATGTATAAAAGGAACAAATTAATTTCCTTTATGTAATTAATAATAATAATAATAATATATTTTTAATTGAGTAATTTATTTTTACTTTCAATAACATTACAAATATGTATATCATATAATTTACGCATAGCTATGTTTGTGGGGGAGGGGGATTTGTAGATTCATAACTTTCTCCCCTCATCAGTATTCAATAATTTTGCATCCTGTAGCCAAGTCTAGCAAGCACTCGTATGGTTAGGGAAAGCCTTCTGCAGTGCGGCCTAGTAGAATTTACACGAAAGTTAACCGTATATTTGTGCCTACTATTAGATAAATACGTCTCAGGATAGTCGAAATAGAAGTGACGTTTTACACCTACTCTGGTAGAACTTACAAGACAGTTAGTAGTATATCTTGGCCTACCAGGCATGATACTGAAGATGGCGACCAACGTTCATTAGCAGAGAGAATAAGCAGTTGATTAATTGAGGCAATTCATAAATAATTAATTTAAGAGCTAAATGAATAATCTAGATTTTAAGTTTAGTACTGAATTATCATTATTGCTCTTTTAATTTTGTTGGTACGACTGCAATGTAAATGTTCCATGGGTTGGGTAAATTCATGTCCTATTGTCTTCATTTGCTATCACTGTTTCCCAAAGAAAATCAAACGCTAACTCAACTTAAAACACGTTGAATAAAGATGTCCTAAAGAAAATAACGACAGTCATTTTCCCACTGGTGCCTCTTGGGAGGCAAAAATTGGATGGCCACTGCCTTCCCTACTTGGAATTTGAGCAGAGGAGCAGCAAACCCGACCTCCAGACATAACTACGTGCAGTGGTATTATAAATGAGTAGAGTAGTGAATTCGTTCAGGTCGATATAAAGAAGCATAGTGAAATAAATGTATCAATACACCCGAACTCTGAGTGTAAGAGAGTGGCATATCTCCGACGAGTGCAGAACTAGTATACGGGCAAATCTTGCTACAAGTGTCCAGTGCGGGAGGAGTAGTGTGAAGTTAAAACTATTTGGGGTCCCGGTTGAGTTACTCTTCCCGGATACTCAGAGCCCTCACCTTAGAGAGGTGTTAGTACGCTACGCATGCGCGCGAGTTCCAGCCCATGCGTGAGTGCGGGAGGACGTAGGATTTACTAATGAGAAAATGGAAATTTTAAGCTATTCGACAAGGCCTGTCAAACAATACGGTTCATGTAACGATATTCAATAAGTAACTTTCATTTATACTGGAAATAATACTGGATCCACCAAGCGTTACAGAAATGCAGAAACAAAACTGGGCACACTTGGTATTAACAAAATGCAGAAAAGTTATGTTTTCTGAAGTGGGTGGAGTACAGAGCATATTGTGAACTATGGTTAGTAAGCAAATAAGTATTACTTGCTTCAGCTTTGTAACTATTCATATTTGCCTCACATCCACACGCACATTGGCTCTTAGAGACTGTTACTGATAGTTAACTTTAAATATTTCAAAATCTTGTGATTTGACTATAAAAATACATTCTATAGAAAACTTCTTGTTGTTTACTTAAGCCAAATTCTAACACATTTTTATTACCTCCTTTTGTAGGCAATTCTTCCTTACCCCTCAAATCTGGGACTCTGTGGTGGACCTCTCCGCAGGGCCAGGTTACCCAGATATCGCCGAGCTGTAAGGAGCCGTCCAGTGAGTATCAATGCTTATTTCATCATACGTTAATTGAATAGAGCATGTACATATTTGTGTTTGATAATAAACTTTAATTAGTGACAGTGGGGATTACCAATATATAGCTGGTTCCCATAATATTACTTTTAATGTTAATGTCAATATTAATATTACTTAGTTTCCAAATTCAATACATATATAATCCAGAGTCCCCTGACTCTATCATTTAAAAAATCCCTCCATGAAGCAAATCTCGTAGCGAGAGAAATACTCCTTTGCAGCCTCCCCTAATTCTCTAGTAGTCCTAATTTTCTAAAGTCTTAAGGATCATAAGCTTCTTATTCGATTTCCTCCAAGAGTTGCCAATGTTTTCTGCGCTCTTCTAGAGCTGGTAATTATTGAAACAGATGTTGAAATAATACTGTTACAACCATCCAATCATTACTTGGAAATTGCATGGCCGTTGTTGCAAAATGCGTGATATTAAATTGCTTCAGCAAACTCTTCAGTGCATGTTGTTGGGTGAATAATGAGCACTAACGCGAAAGCAGTGAGAGCATTCAGTATTTTTGTATTATTTGCATTTTTACTATTTAGGGTTACTTTGTCTCCCTCTGAGAGCTGTGGGGTGAGCGTCTTCTTTAACATGAGTGAATTAATGTATATTTAGTAATAAATTATTATAAACTTTGGTTCATTCTTGTAACAGTGCGCTCTTGTTACTATTTTAAATATTATCGATAGGGCGTAAATCACCAAGGTTCAAGAATATATGTGGCGATGTATAATAAGGTCATTTTAAAAAAATTAAAATATGAATAAATTTTAAAAGGTAAATTTAAATCAGCAACGATAAATATACTGACGTTTGGCACTTCCGTATTATTAACGAAGAGATCAGAAAAATGCGTATTCATCAACACAGAATTTCGGAAAGATACAAGTCCACTACATAGTGAATCTTATTTCCAATGATCACCTTAACGCAGAACATGCCAAAATTATTATCTAGTGAAATATTTTTAGGGAAAATCTTCTGTCTAATCGCTATTAGTTCTATAATTCGCCTATTCTTATCTATCTAATCGCAAAGATAAATGTTATAGTAATTTTTCGTAATATTATTGTGGTGTAATAAAAAATTGTAATATCAAGGATGTTTTCCATTTAAGAGAAACAAAATAAGACTCAATTTACTATGGATACATCTCCAAGTGTGTTTAACAGGATGACATTCCTATAACTTTCATATCTCCTTAATAATTACATGCTTATTATTAAGTGGCTGAATTATACAACCATAAATATGGACACTTTTTGCCGCTTTAGTTTTCAGCCCTCATGATATATGTACGTATGTATGCATGTATGTATGTATGTATATATATATATATATATATATATATATATATATATATATATATATATATATATATATATATATATATATATATATTGTAGAGATATGGTGATTAAAAGTACGAGAAAACCTCGTCAAGAGATTATTTTATGCTTGTTCATTCACTGGAATTGTCTGACCGCCGAGCAATCTCAGGAATGTGCACGCTTCGATATTTCCTCAGAGCTATTGACTGGGAGGTAAATACGTGGATCTAACATGATCCAGCGTGTTCGAAAGATGTAATTACCTTTCGAGGTGAAATATTTAAGCAAGCTCGCCCTACAGCTCGCTCTCATTTCTCTTATTTTACTCATACACATTACAACGAACTAAACTACAACGACGGTGTACGAAGTTTACGGCTGCATAAGCCTGCAGCCATTCGTGCGGGATTGCTCGGAATAGTGAGTCAAAGGTCGCAGTATCGAACCTTGGCATCAGTCACAATTCGGTCAGCAAGAAGCATTTGGACAAGAAACATCATTCGTCTACCAGGTATGAACAAGCGTGAATAACCTAAATTCAATCTTCCATATCTCCTTTCTCTTATTCGGAGCAGGTTCAACTCACAAGTATATTTAAGCTCTACCTAAATGTGTTATTGAAGCATCCCTGTGACCTCAGGGATTGCAACAATATATAATATATATATATATATATATATATATATATATATATATATATATATATATATATATATATACACACACACACCAGGTGGCGCAAAAGTAAGTTTACCCAAAAAAGCACATTGATAATAGTATTACGATAGTGTATGTGCTTCTTGTGCTAAGTAATATTTTTTTAGATATACGGTTGGTAACATTGTCGTTTGACACTGGCAACAGCAATTGCAAATAAGTAGTGGGAGAGTTCAGAGAATGTTACGTGACATTAAATTCAATGATGTAAGTTTACTGTATCGTATTTGCAATTCTGTTGTTGATCGTTGCACACAATGTATTGCAAACAATGGAGGACACTTTGAACAAAACCACTGACACAGGAATTGTGCACATTTCTCGTATGGCCGAATAGTAAAACTGTGTCGGGAGAATTGTTTGCCCGTCGGGAAAACCCCTGTGATAGAGATAGTGTCCTCGTCAGTGGCGGCTCGTGGTCTGGCCCTACAGATGTACACTGCAGCCTTGCGTCCAGAAGAAGTGTTATAAATAGACCTCGGATTTTCAGGTTCTAAAAGGTGTGCTTTTAGGTTCCTAACATAGGCTCTATAAATCCTAAAATTGGTTCGGAAAATCTTAAAATAGGTTCTAGAAATCCTAAAATAGGTCCTAAAAATATTAAGTCACACCCGAAAAATCCTGAAGTAGGTTCAAAAAAACTTAAAATAGTTCAAAATTCCTGAAAAATGTTGATTAGGTATATTACCTATATCCTGAAATACACACTATCTTGCATAACGTTATGTGTGTTGCCTAACCCTACGACAATGGCAGAACTTACCATTAGAAATTTCCTATTAAAATACACTCTTCGCCGTATAGTTAGGCAACACTTTTTTTTCATGTTATCCACAGTCAAAGTCCGCAATTTTGTCTGTAAGGATCATCTTATATGCTGAAAATAATCTTTCAACAAAAACATAGTCAGTGGTGCAAACTTCAATGCTAGTTTGCCACAAAGCACCGAAGTGACGTGAAAGTGAGCAAGACCACACAGATCAGACCACTTTGGATTGTACAGGTAACTGTGGCACCAGACATTTTGCTTTGTTCAGAGCTTAGGAAAATCACCAATGACTTGAAGGAAAGGAAATCGACATAGAGTACGTTTCAAAAACGTTCGTCATTGAATTTTTTCGTGACCAAACAAAGCAAATGCCTCTGTGTGACATAAAAATTCTGAAAAAAAACAACCTTTAAAAGCATATAAAAACCTAAAAAGGTTTGATTAAGGCGCAAAATCCTAAAATAGGTTCTAAGAAGCGAAATAGTTTTTTTAGGCACTATAAAAGTTTATCAGTTGTTTCGTTTTTTAATCAAACGTTGACATAACTTATTATTTCTTACATACCTGTAAAGGAAAAGATAGGTTAAAAACCTAAAATCCGAGGTCTACTTATAAGTCACCCCTCTCAATACTCGCAACAGTTTTTGCGTACATGATGATGCTAAATGTATTGGCAACCCATGTTATGACCACCTTTCACTGAAAATGAGGTTATGGGAGTATTGCATTTCATGAAAAATCTTATTATTTGTTTGAGTTTATTTTTTAGGTTCATTTACTCGTATGGACAGGAAAGCAGAGACAAGCTACAGTTTAAAGTGAGATCGGAACCATTATGTGCGTCCACCGGGTGTGTGGCTATATGTTTTAAAAAATAATTGGTTTTATTGCTGTTATGAATTATTTGAACTTACTGCTGAAGCATATCGCAAAATCATGTATGGATTTAAGCTAAGACATTGCAGTTATTTTGATGCCATTATGTAGGCATTAAATAAACACATTCTCACATACCTACAATAAGCATGTTCTTTAACAGTAACTCAAAGTATTTTTAAAATAGTAAGGCTATTATTCTTCGTCATCAAAACCGTAAATTTATAACATGGCCATGATTTACATTGGAGCAAGGTGGAAAAGAGGGGGCAACACCTCGCCAGGGTGAAAATTTTATATCAAGCCGCTCCTGCAAACAAGGTACCGGATCCAAAGACCAAAGACCACATGCAGCAAATCAGTTGTAATCTATCTTGCAGCTGTTTACTGCTGTTGAACTACTGACCAAAATAATAAAATCAAGCAAATCAAGAGAATAATAAATATTAAAGAAATTAACAGTACTCACTCAGTCCACACTGCCCTGCTTTGTACTCTAGAATTTTTCTTTCCCTTCCACCGTATCCGTATTATTACTGCAGCAGCTGCGCGCTTTGTAGCTAACTTCCCTCCAAATATTCAACAACGTTAAATATTACGTATACGTTATCGCTGTGTACAGTTTTCACTTTTATCATGAAATCAAACACTTTGCACTGAAACAGGAACGAGCTATGGAGAGTGCAACAATTTTGCAACGCATGAACAGGTAGAATGAAAACCGCTGACTGATCAACGTCCTCCCGCGCGAGTTGATCGACTACAGCGCCACAAGGACAGTTGATTTTGCCCAATTTTGCGTTAAGCAGAGGCAATGCAGTTATTCAAACCACGCGTTTCGCTTTCGGTTGTTCCCCTTCCTCCCCTAATTTCTTGCCCCTGTCATGCTGGAACAGGATGGACGAAGATATCATAGAAATGACCATCTTCCAAAATAAAATCCTTTGATGTACGATGGTGTATAGGCTGCCTCTACTCCGCCACACGATCTCGAATGGAATGGGTTTACAATACTGCATCGTGAACACAGAACTAGTGTGCGTAAAGCATATAATATTGCAAGATACAGGCGCCAATCCCTTCTCTCCCCTTGCGTGCTGTAAACAGTAGCAAATGAGCACACGGCGACTTGTCCGAAGCGAACTTATTTCAGCAGCAGGGCCTGCTAAAGCGAAGCAGATGGGGCGTCGGAACGTTTGATGTTTTGAATGAGATAGTGTTCAGTGAATAAGTATAATAAAAAATAATTACATTACATATTTATATGGGTGTGCACATGCGAATTTGCGAATAGGCAGAAGCTGCTACTGGTCCTGGTACATACAACTGGGGGCCGTTGGTAAACATTCGCCCATCAGTAAGAGAACATCAGTGAAAGTATCGCCTATTGTGCTCTTAGAGATTCAACACCAGGAAAATCCACCTACCCAACGTGATATGACCAGGAGGGTGCACATGGCTTCTTCCACTGTGAATACCAAGGGGAACCAATAGCTTGTTTACTTCGTTTGTCTCGTGATGACGAAACGAAGGTAAGAGGTGAATTTAGCCATTGAAACGTGTTGTAATATGCAGATAGGGAACAATGTCATAAACTGAAAACGCGAAATCGAGTGCATAAATGAGAATTTCCTGATGTAAGATGTTTTCTCCTTTAAAAGCTATATACCCATGTCCAGTGTATAGCTTCAGATAGATTGAATATACTCACGGTAGCTACTTATTACACATTTCGTGAAATAAAAACTATTGCCCGATGTTCTTGTTCCTGTGTTTAATATCTACATATTGCAACACTATCGTTCTGTCCTTAACATGGCTTGACATTCAAGCGATACATTCACTTTATCGATAACATGTCATTGCATGCAAAACGTGAAGCGTAACCGTGGTTACGGCACGGGCTTGTGAATACGACCATTCATAACCTTTCTCGGGCTGCGGTTCGTTCGTAAGGCCAGCGTGCAACACTACCTCCTCCCGCGCCACATTGCCGAACACAGGATCAACTGAATAAAACTCCATGAAAGACACTTGGCGTGGTCCAAATGTCTAAATTGAGGACTGTGGTCACAATGGACGAAGCGTACATTTCCCTCACTGTCAGTGGCGACATTTAGTCACTTACGTACCGTAAAACCGATGGCCAGGGGCGCAACTGCAGCGAGTATGTTCGATGCTGCCGAGACACTTTTCCGAAGGGCTTCATGGTTGTCACAGGATTCGGTTATGCGGGGAAGTTGCCGATACGTAAGGTTGACAGAAATGTGAAGGTGAAGGCTGCCTAGTTTCAGTCATCCATTATGACTCCATCTTCCTTACAGACATCCTCGATTGTACGGAGAGGACACTCAATAGGTGCTCATTCATATGGACAAGATCTCAAGCTATACCGCTACGCTATATCTCCGCTTTTATCAGGAGAAACAGAGACAGAAACATCAGCTGTGATGCCAGCCTATTGATTTCTGTGCATTCGGACTTTTGAAACCACGTCTGAAACATCGCCGTTGCACACCCTCGTCTTTGGAAAGCATGCAGAGAGAAATGTGATAAGATTCCCATACCCGTTCTCCAACGTAGTGTGCTGCGTTAGTCCGCAATGCTGGTGGTCCGATAGAACACAACAGCTGGTGGCTGCATTTCATGACGTCAGCACACCATGAAAGTCATTTGTATATATCCCGAACAACCAAATACACCCCCTCACACACATATATACGTATATATGTAGTACATAGTGCTTTGTGTAAATAATGTTGTGTTTACAAATAACATATACAGTCAATAAGTGCTACAAGTGTTGTAATCACTTTATATAATGTGAAAAATAATCACCTAAAAAAGACACACGTTGTGAGCTAGCAAGCTTTGTGGAACACGACTGTTGTTTTCCTCATCAGTCAAACCATACCCCTTTTGTCATCTGAGATGCAGCTGCCATCTTGGAACTGCAATGGCGCCGTCTGCAAAGACTCAGTTATCAGGCGTAGCCATGACAACGAGTTCTCTTACGTCATAAACTCCGCCTACTAGGCGTTATGCATGCATGAGTGACGTAAGAATGTTGTGATAATGTTCTCGGACACTGTCTCAGCGCAAACAGCTGACCCAAGTGCTTTGACTTTCGTATATTCAGTTCATTAGGTCAAGGAGGTGTTGGAATATATTTCTGTATTTATGGTTCGGTTAATATTTCTATACACATGTTTTATAAATAAATTATCTCTCTATGATTTGCTAGGCATTAAGGAATTCATCTGAAATTCAACTAGAAAATTCAACAAGGAATTTTCCTCGCTGTCAGGAGAACGTATCAATTCTATACAATTTCATACTTTATTATTACCACAAAGGTAATTACTCTCGATTCTTGTCTATCAGAATCACAGCCAGGAAGCAGTCGCTAGAAACTACAAGTATTGCTGAGTAAATATATTACATCAATCTCTGTGGGGCACCAGGTTAACAAACAAGTTTGAGGAAGTATAGATGTGCATCGACCTGGTGTTTACAACAGCAATCCTTGAAGAATAAATAATGTGTATTCTGATAGAGAGGGATCAGTGAGATCTGAACAGAGAGCAGGGGATTATAAACACGACTTCAGAGAGAGTGGTCTTGCTACGCACATCGGTCTGAAGGCCTGATGCAGGTCTGACACCAAAGGTAGTGGTGCAGTTACACTCTATCTACACTACGACATCGGAAAGAACAAGTCTGTGATCTTCTTCCATACCACGAGACTAGGAGAACATCAGCTTTTAGTTGAAACAAGTATTTTCCTAACATCATGCCGATATAATCTTAGTGAGACCTAAAATCCAAATTAGAGTATACGTATCGTGCGTTCATTTGCCATTTAATGCTATCCCTCGCACGAGGATTAATCGTCAAGCGAGTACGAATGATGAGGAGAGCTATCGCTACACAAGGGACATCTGAAGATCCCAGGTTAAGATCCCTGGTTCCTAAGGGAACGATACGATATAACCTACTGCTTTTATTGCTACGTTATTCAGTCCATTGAAATAACTCCTATCCAAGTTTCGTTACAAGTCAAGTTTATTTAAAAATTTGCTTTGTTAGATAGTACATAAGTCTCAAGTACATTGTTCCATCATATTCTCTACTTCTTTACTATCTTTCTTCAGCTCAGGTTCAAGAAGTTCTGCAGCGCTCTACAACAAGGTTCTTTTTCTAAAAGTTAAATTATGAACCAACTTTAAAAGGTACATTAAAATCACCAACAGTAATTACATTACCGTTTTACATTACCACATCAAACAGATCAGGAAATAAAATTCCTATCACATTAAGTTTCCCTTAATCATCCAAGAATAAATATGGTTAGTTATCTTGACGCCTTGGTTTTCAACCATACTTATACATATTAGGTCTATATCGAGTTAGACATGGATTGTCACAGAAAATTTGATTGCTTGGATATCCTACATAGGTGCCATTTATTTATTTTTTACTTTGAATCTCTCCAAAAAATTGTCTGCATCTATACGCCTAAACTGGGCACACTAGACATGACCAAAATGCAGAAAGGCTATGTTTTCTGCAATGAAGGAAGTACAGGGCGTATTTTACTATGGTTGGTAAGTGAATAAGTATTACTTTCTTCATCTTCGTAACTATTCCTGTTGCCTCACTACCATACCGACGTGCGCGTGTAATTGGCTGTGTGGGACACTGTGACTGGTGCTAAACTTCAAATATTGAGAAATCATGTGACTTGTTTATAAAAATACCGTCATTTTCAAACATCTTGTTTAATTAGGCCAAATCCTAACACTTTTCTTTCGACATCTACCTTTTGCAGGTTATTCCTCATTTTTCCCGACATCTTCTTGAATTTCAAGATGGACTTTCGAGCAGAACCAGGTCACCCAGTATCTGTCGCAAGGCAGGGAGTACAGTAAATGTAAGTACATATTTTACCATATGTTAATTGAAGAGATCATGTACTGTCTATTTGTGTTTGATAGTAAACTTCATTTTGTTGCCGTGTTGTTAATTTGTAACTGGCTGTCACCATGTCACTGTTATTGTTAATATCAACATGAAGGTTCCACAGTTTCCAAATCCATCATTTTTCATGAATTGATTTGGTTTAGTTTACGTTCCCTTTCTGCCACGTTTTCGCTAATCTCGAAGATGAGGATGACTGATGATATGATGAAATTGATGAAGGGATACTCATAAAGATCACCCAAACCCAGACCGGAATTGGAACCCGCGACTCCTGGCTTCATAGTGCAGTGTGTTAACAATTCCGCCACGGAGGTCGGGTTGTTTTCGTGAATTTTATGCTACTTTGATCCAATTTAACTGTTTCTATATCTAATGACGGGAATAGTGCAAAAAGAGGACAAATACTTTTTTTAAAAATATATATATCCTTTGTTGAGAGACCTCGCCCTGCACTCTGTGTGAGCCAAGGAGGGTGAGCCAGTTTTAAAATTTTACCAATTTACATTATTGTGGAGAGAGGTGGAGAATTATATTTAGAGCATACAATATATTCCAGCCTTATCATACCGTCTCGGAATTGCAGAGCCGCAACCACAAATTTTTGTTTGGGGGTGGAGGCAAGTACCAGGGGGATAAAAGTGCCAATGATAATAATAGTGGTATTATTACAGAATTATTATTAGACTATTATTTGCATCTTATCCTTGTATTTTTCAACACTTCGAATTTCACATTAGCTAATAATGGAAAAGCAGCCAACAAACTGTATTTTTGTAAGACAAAAATTACGAATATATTTATTTTTGTACATACATATGACATGTGTGACTTTAATACAGAACATATGCAACATGGTTTGCTTTGAGTTGCTGTTTTAAGTCCACTTTATGCACAGTAAAACTAATTGAGACTGGACCTACAGTTTAAAGTGGGATCCGAACCACTTGTGCCTCCACCGGGTATCGAACCCGGGACCCCTTACGCTACCACTGCGCCATGGGGGAGGCCCTATATGCAACATGGAGCGACGTAAAATAAGAAATACATATGCAACGTGTTAACACTAAATTGCGCACCTATTCAATGTTTCTTTAATACACATATATCTTCATAATCAATTCATCCACCTCATAACAAACCTAAATCAAAAATTATATAAATTGTCTCTCACATGTGTGTGCTCCATTTTCTCAAATCAATTGTTCATACATTTAAAATAAGACTGTTTATCAGCAACAGTCTGAAGTACATATTTGGTCTTACTTCTCTCTCTGGTAAATTGCAATGCATTACAGAAAATAATCATAATGTGAGCGAAACGAGCAAAGGAAAAAAAAATATACCCAATTTTTGCAAACTGAAAGAATATTAATTTAATAGGTCGCAATTACTTTTACGAGGTGCCATGGCATTATCTCTTTTACAACTTTCTTCATTCAGATTTTTCGGTGCCCAGGTCCGACTCCTGCCGCCCTCTGAACTTGATGAGACTGTAAAAAGCAGGCATTGCGAGCGAAACGAGCAAGAAAATTTTAGGAAATGTATTTTTATTTGCATAAAATTTGAAATCGAGGGAGGAACAATCTCCCCTCTCTACCCCCCCTCCCCTTTCAGGTGCTCTTGTCCGTCTGGAAGAAAATGTAAGAACTGTATGAAAACTAATTCCATCTTGGGTATAATTTTTTGCCCTGCTACTAAGAGTAGCAGCCTTGCTTTTCTTTACTTAAATGTTTGTCTCCCCCTTGCCACCCTAGAATTGATTTCCGTCCAAGGGTGTGTGGGGCAATGCCCCCTGGCCCCTGTGGTTGTGCCACTGCAGTATTGTTGTTCTCTCGCTTCTATTAAAATGCCTGAGCGTAGTTTGAAAGTGCGTTAACAATGTCAAAATGCATAATAAGGTCTTCGGGTGATGTCGGCGATGTTAGCGACATCTATGAGCAGTCGATTCGACTATTTGTCTCGGGTTGCTTTTCACTTGTCACGCTAGATGGCAGAATCTACGATCGCCATCCATTGTTCTTATGGGTACAGCGCCTTGAATAACGTAGTGTGGAAAACGACCCAAGAAACTGGTTCCCCAGACGGATGAGAAACATAGATGGCAGTGCGATCAATGTCGGTGCTAATTTTCTTATGAAAGTTATGCGGCTTTGTTAGTTTTTGGAATATATTATGTAGATTTGTTTGTCTTGAAAGGCGGCACGTGAATTGATGGAAACAGTTATATTTGTGGAGTGATTTGCAGTCACGAAATGACATTAATTTGGAAAGAAAAGTAAAATAAAATTAATAAATAAATAGCATGCGTAACACAAGAAGAAACATCGCAAAGTGATTCCGTACGTCAGGTGTTGGATTGTGTACTAGTTTTATTTTTCTATGTTATTAGAATATAAATAATATCCTGAGAGATATTTCATACCAAGGCGACAAACCACAAGTGTCACTTCGAAGCGAGCAGTCCGTAATCAATGAAGCCTTTCGAACCGTAGGGACACAAGCTCTGACTGCACCGTTTCTTCAAGGAGATTTCACACCAAAGCGACACGCGTCCTTCGGTCCAATGCAACTTTCACACCGAAGCGACACATGTTGCTTGGAAACGAGCCAATCAAGAGCAACATTTCACATCGTAGCGGCATGACGGGAAGCACAGGCGAGCGTTCGGTTGGTGAAATCCTCAAGCGACAAGTGTCGCGTTCCCCTTTTCGCTTTGGTGCGCCATCTCCCTAAAGCAAGAAACTCATTGCATCGCGCATGCGCGAACATCAAACCACGGGAACATGTTGCAAGCTATTGAGGAAATGGCCCAGTTTGAGCGACGCACAAGCGACAAAGCGACACATGTGACTTATCGTGTCGCCTAGATCTGTTGTTGTAATGTGCGGTTTTTCGTGTCGCCTATCTGTTGTTCGCACAATTAGCAGCGAACGCTTGCCAATAGACTGAAGGCACCATGTCGCTTGTCACTTAGTTGGGAACTCTCCCTGTAGCGCGTCGCTTCGGTCTGAGCACCTTTCCTTTAAGGAGCTTTCCGACCGAAGTAACAAGTATTAGCACCCGAATACGCCATATGAACGTGTCGTTTGCTGTTTGGACCCTCATGTGCAATGAATGCTATTTTACAGTCTGGAAGTGTGTGTCACTAGTGTGACAGTGTGAAGATCCCGTGTCGCTTGTCCCATTGGTTTGAAAGTTGCCTTACACTCATGTCGATGGCACTAAGAAAGTTTTGTGGGGTTCCCCTTGTCGTTTCATGGAATCATCATTATCATCATCGCCGCGATTAGTTTAAAGCGGAAGAAAAGAGACAGTAAATATCAAAAATACAAATGCTTCAGTGTGTATATCTTTAAAAGAAATGATGATGATGATAATAATAATGAACCTAATTCATACACAAAAATTTAGTTGCCAAGAGCATTCCACGCGTATTTTTTCTCCCGTATTATTAACGAAAGTATGTCGATAACAGGACGTGGTCGACTGTCTAGAATGTTCGTTAATATCTTCGCGACCACTGTACCAAATATCATAGCAATTATCACATTCATAGAAATGTTTCATGTAAAAGAATCAGACGTTGCAGCGAAAACTCCATTTACTTCCATTATAAGCAGACGAATACCAAGCACCGGGTTCAACACCAGCGCCTCTAGCGGATCATTTTCGAGTGGAACCAGCCAGAGCGCGCAAAACTGTGCCGTTTTCCACACTACGTTATTCAAGGCGCTGTATTATGGGGAGCTGAGATTTACCTACAATATGGCGACGTCTACCAACTGTTGATTCTAGTAGTGCGATAACGAATTCCTGTAAGTGTATTTATTTTAGAGTAAGAAAAATAATTGTCATCGAAAAATTTAAACTGTCATTACCTCATCAATTATACGTGAATTTGCGAGCTTCTGTGTAATATAAAACTCAATTACACGTTAGTGCAAAATATGTTTGTGTTCATCCATTTAAGAATTTGTGAGCCTAGTTGATTGGAAAGGTTGATTACATTAATGTCTAACTTGTAACTACTGATATTCCTTTATTTGACATTAGAAAAATTGATTCTGGTTTGTGTGTTGTATTATTGTTTATATGTTGTCAAAAATTGTATAATTCGAAGTGTAAAGGACACGTGTTTATTTCTGGTCACAGTACAGGATAATCAGTTACTTCTACAAAAATATATCATGTTCCAGTTTAAAAGCATTATCTGCACGATTAAAAAATTAACGTGGAATAAATATAATGACCATCAATGAAATTTATGACTTCGTTCTATTTTTATGGACTATTTCACAAGTGGATAATTTTATACCTTTGCACTCAGTCTGAACAATGAATGTTATGCACATAAAATCCGTTGTTTCTTCCTCTACAAAATATTTATGTCAAAACAGCAAGATCTTGATTATTTCAATGGAATTAATGAAGTATGTATATTACAACGTGTTTGTGTCAAATACTAGCATTTAACGTGTCTGGAAATGTAATAGAAACTTTAAACAAGTTCCTAAAGTGAGAATTTGCTACTTAAATACCCTGTACGCCATCACGGTCAGTCAATGTGATTTCATGTAAGCTATTTGCTATATTTTCATCTATGGTCCGTATGGAAAAGTAGAAGATCGACGAGATATTATCTCAACCTGTTCTAACGTCAAGTGCAAGAGGAGAATGTAATTATTAACTGATATGTAAGGGAATATAAAATTATAATATATGCTCAACGACTATCAATTTAATGGATGACTATACTATAGAATTCGTAATCTGGCTAAAATTCAGACTGCAGGTGCATTATCTCGTGATTATACACACACACACACAGCACACATATTTTACATGACACGTTTCGAAACATACATGTACAGTGTCTCTCGAAAGTTTTAGGACAACGACATTTTAAACTAGGCAACCCAATTTACACAAAGCGTTGGTGGGTTGCGTGTACAGTTAGGCTCAATTTCAGGGTTGCCACATGCACAATAGATATTTATAAAATACGCGAAAGAAATAAAAACAAGTATTATCGTATGAAATTATTAAAAATATCACTATTATATCGCAAGTGACAAAATTCTTTCTCAAAGGAAAAAAAAATAGGTTTTCTAGTATTTCATTGCTGATGAGTCTACAGAAAGGAAAAGAGGTGATAGAAAACGAAAGGTGACAAAGAAGAGGAGAAAGAGAAAGCGAAAGGAGAAGAGGAAAAGTAGAGGAGAGAAGAAAGAAAGGATAGACGAGGAGAGGAGATGTCGTGAGGAGAATGGAAGAAGACTCTAAGAGAGATGAGGAAAATGGAGCAAAGAAGAGAAAAGAGAAGGAAAACGAGATGAGAGAAGAGGAGACGAGAAGAGGGGAGTGGAGAGTAGAGTAAAGGAGAGAAAAGAGAAGAAGGAAAAGACGATTGCAGTGGAGTCGGAAATCTAAACAGGAAAGGAGATACGAGGAGTGGAGATGAGTGCGAGTAAAGTAGCGAAGGCGATATGAGATAAAAGCAGAGCAGAAGGAGGGAAGAAGAAGGAGAAGGAGAAGAGAAGAACAGAAGGGACTGAAGAGAAGAGGTAGTTGCAGAAAATATCGTCTCAGCGTCAAGAATTGGTCAAATTATCGACATGAAACATTCAATAACATTTTGAAATGTATTGAAGAATGTATTAGATCGGTGCGAAATGCCTATTGGCTTAGTTCAGAGCAAGATAAAATCTTCCATGCAAGATCTTTGATTTTAGCTGCGATTATACCACTAAAAACATGAATGTAATTTTAATATTTATAAGAATTATCTCATTTTTGTCCACCTCTCGGTTCGTTGAAATGGAGATTTTGTAATTTAATATTTCCCCTCCCCCCATCGCTAATTCCAAACTGAATCATTCCGTTTCACACGGCGTGGACAATGAATACAATGGGATAGGTCTAAAACTTACGAAAATTTTCTGCCACCGGAAGGGTTTGAACCTACGACCATGAGATTTCCTGTATTTTCCATCAGGGGTACCCACTTTCTTTGTGAGTCCCCTGCGCAATTTACACTGGCCCTCAATTGCTGCACCATTGTATTTGTCAGGTACGACTTTCTTTGTATTCTCTTAATCCGACATTGATATATTTCTTCCTTCTTGAGTTATTGTGCTTTAAACATGGTGTGAGGTGATTTTCACAGGCCTGTCACTCGAAAACGGTGCCGATTTCGCCATTTTTTTACATGACATTTTTTCCTTGTTTTTACTTATCGTATCACCTCCCAAGCGTTGTAACAGGTATTTTTCAAGACCCTGTATTTAATTGGCTACCCCTGTTCTTAGATAAAACAGCTAGTTTGTAAAGAAGTTTCACAATATAGATGAAAATATGGCGTTACAACATGTAACAGGCCATACGTTTTACCTCTACTTCAAATACACATACATCCTCTTCATGAAGGAGTCATTGGACCGAGAACAAAGGTTCATTACAACTTCCCCTTGAAATTGTCTTAACCCTCCAGTACTCGTGCGGGTGACCATTGTCACCCAGCCCCTTTGTTTTCGTTACCGCCAAGCAGTGCGGAGGAGGGGAGTGGTAGGGGCTTCAGTACCTTCCGCCTACATTCCCAGCTACCTGACTGGCCCGTGTTATTTCGCTTGAAAGTAAGTTGGGTTTCGCTCGTCCCCCGCGCGATTAACGGCGTTATGAATGCACCAAAGCGTCCACGACTGTGTAATGACTCTCTTATTTTGGACGCATTGCTTGGTTAGAGTTCTGATGAGGACGATGTTGTGGAGAATGATAGTGACGATGGTGAAGATGACCATTTAAATGTCCAGAACATCTCTCTCACACCGAAGAAGCAAATGAGCTACAAAACGACCAAGTGGAAAATAACGAAAATGAACTGGCTCCCAATGCGGAACAAGAATTCCGGTGATTAAGAGAAAATCCCATTTGCAAATTTATAAATGGCAAGAGACGAGTTTAAAAATGTAATGAAGTGGAAAAACTATCCCCCTCAGCCCAGAAATGTACGAACCAGAGCTGACAATATTATTTTGCGGCTCTCAGGACCAACTGGACAGGGTAGTGAAGCAAACAGTGCTATTGATTGCTTTGTACTTTTTATGGACGATAACGTTATTGGAACTGTAGTTACATCAACCAACATTTATATTGACCATATAAAAGAGCATTTTAGCCGAGACAGGCACGCCAAACAGACGAATGTTTTTGAAATTTGTGCTTTCATAGGCATTTTGCTAACCGGCTGTTCGGGCAGTAACAGGAAAAAACAAAGCAGGTGTGGGACAACTCTGCAGGGACTGGTGTGGAAGTTATGATCCATGAGTGAGACTAGATTTCATTTTCTCATGCGATGTTTTCGTTTTGATGACATCAGAAATCGTCAGCAGCGAAGAGAAATTGATCGGCTTGCGCCTATCAGAGAAGTCATAGAACTTGTGGTGCAAAACTTGTGTTCAACGCCTCAATCATTTACAAGTTCAACAATGCTGCAGCTAAACCACCTGCACGACGAGAATTCCTGCAAAGTTTGGCGTTAGAACTCATAAAACCTCTGACTGATAGTCGAATCCAGCTTCCTTTCATCCCTGTACATCTGAACAGAAGAGGAAAGGCCCTTCTTGGAATCGAAGTAACTCCACAGCCTGACCGCAGACAACAAGGTAACAGAAGAGGTCGCTGCTATCTGTGTGGGAGGGCGAGAGACAAAACAACCAGAAAACATTGCGAAAAATGTGGATGTCATATCTGTAGTGATCATTCATCAATTTTTTGTACTGAATGCTTAGAATAGGACTAAGGTAATACAACCAATGCAACTGTAAAATATTGCTGACTTCTTAGTATTCTTATTTACAAATGTATTTCTGTAGTTTAACATTCATTTCATTCTTGACATTCAAAATGTGAAACAAAATAAGGACATTATAGGTCTAGTTATTACATTGAAATTTTAACCTACAATATGCGTAAAAAAAATATTACAAGTAACAAACATTGTTGTGACTATACTCTTTCTATATGTAAAATGCAGAGTACGCTTTAGCGATTTTTTGCCTTGTAATAAAGGCCAAAATATGTTAATATATATGTTTATGGATTGTCAATAAAGCTGTCTTTCAGATGAGCAAAGACTTTTACAATGTTACCCTGCATTAAAGAAAGTTATGGTAGCCTAAAGTTTAAGATATTTTTTCCATGCAAAATTTTGTAATATAACGATTTGGTATTTTTTTTTACAACACCTGTTCACCTATTCGATAAAAAAATAATTCAAAAATACTTTAAGTGTCACTAGAATAGATTATAAATATAATACAACAAAAAATACACCATACTGTAATTAGTATTTTCGAAATAAATACAATAATACCTTATGGGTGACAACTGTCACCTGCGCGAGTATCCGTGTTACGGGATGCTGCGCGAGTACTCGAGGGTTAAAGGTCGGGAAAATTCTAACATTCCTACATTTCTAAAGTCTTGCTCTTCTCTCGATCTTCTGCCAACGTTGCAAACTTACAAAGTCCATCACGCCAAACCTATTTTCAAGTTCGGTATTGGCTACGGGATAAAGTATTAATAGTGACGTTGATCAAATTAGGACTCTGGGAACCTATTCTGCACTCTGATTGCTATCACCTCAAGTCATTGTTGAGAAAATAGGATGGTTCATAACGTCTTTGTATTGATTTTTCTGGCACGGTAAACCATATTACTGAAAATGGGAAATTTAATATTGGTAAGCCGGAAGACATCCTTGTGAAGTTTAGGTTGTGTACACATTATAGCAGATGACTTGTTGTTAGGTGATGTTGACTGAAGATGCACAACATGTAACAGTCACCAATAGCCAGGTTGGACTCTTTCGGATAAGGAGACTCTGCTATTGGCGGTGACATATTTTAGATGTGTTTTGCACAAATGTTGGAGCTTCTCCTAATGTTTATTTTATTTTCATGATGTATCGTTCATGTGATCCATACTATAATTAATTCGTTAATTAATAATAATAACAATGAGTAATGTTTAATTAGGCCTAACCGATTTTTAACAAGACGGGATGGATAACAAAGCTACTTGAGATGTCCCGTTTTTGGGACAAAACATTATGGTCACCCTAGCTTAAATGTACAGTGTGTTTCAAAAAAATTGATATCATTACAGATGTAAATACCTCAGTAATTGCATAGTCAAGGTAAAGGGAACTACATAGGTGTAATCCTCAACTCAATAAGATTTGAATAAGAAATTCAAAGGTATTTTGATGTCACAAATGATTGTTCACAAGAGTGATCAATATGCGCACCGCCTGTGCACCCTCGTGGCGGAGTGGTTAGCATCGCTCTACGACGCCAGGAGTCCGGTTTCGAATCCTGGCCTGGACATGGGTGTTTGCTAGTGTCCATTCATTATTTTCATCATATCACCACTCATCCACATTTTCGCAATTAGCAAAAACTGGCACAAGAAGCGAAGCAAAATAAAGCAAATCAATTAATCAATCAATCAAACATGCTGCAGCATGTCTGTGGTAACAGTCTCCAGTGCGCCGGTGATTCTCTGCTGGAGTTCCTCTAGGCTTGTATGAAGAGGATTGAAATAGAAGAGGCCCTTCACATAGCCCCAGAGAAAATTTAGAAGGGGTCAGGTTTGGTGAGCCTGGCGGCCATTTCAAAAGAATATTATCCTCATCACTAGCACGCCCGATCCATCGGCCTGGCAGTGTCTCATTGAGATACGTCCGCACAGTGAGCTTCCAGTGGGATGGTGCCCCGTCCTGTTGCAAAATTAAGTGTTCATGTTCGTTTGCAATGAGTGTATTTATTCATGAGCCAGGTCTGAAGCATTTGCAGATGATGACCGCCGGTCACATTTCCCGCAATGAAAAACGGGCCATAAAGATGATTCTTGGAGATGGCACAGAAGACAGCCACTTTTGGTGAGTCTCTCAGATTATTTTTTTCGCCCCAAGTGCGAACATTATGCTTGTTGACTTTGCCATTCACGTGTACATGTGCACATTGACTTTTTAGGCGTTTGTACACATACTGTTAAATTTTCAGATCATTTGCACGAGAATTGGTAACGTTATTAGATTACGAAATTATCATTTTTTTTAAACACCCGGTATTTTGCCACAAATGCAAAAAAAAAAAAAAAAAACGACGAATTTCGTTACACTCGAATGCCAAACATTTTCTCAACTTTGTAAAATGCAATATAATAATGTAGTGTGGTACAAACATACATCATATATTACAAAAATATATGATTGCATTTGAATATGCTTGGATTAGGTTTTTCTGCTTCTTTAAGATCATTGTCATGAATATGGAGGCTGATGATTCGATGACATTTTTTAGGGGGTCACGAATCCACACCCATGCTAATGCCAGATCTCGAACCTAGAACATTTGATTAAGATAACCTGAGTGGACCACTTGCTCTGGCACAGAATATGCCATGTTTTCTAATGTGCTATCACTTTTCTTAAATTGAGGTAATTATACAGAATAATTCTGAGATTGTAGGTTTTCGAAGGGAAGGAAAATCATGCTATCATATTGCAATATTGCCATACTTTTACTTTTCAGGGAGGTGTTTCTCTCGAAGAAAGTGATTTGAGTGGACAGAAGACTGATGATAAACGCAGAGCACGATCCAGGGGTAGATCCAGGGGACGAGCCAGTGGAGGAGCCAGGGGAAGAGGCAGGGAACGAGGAAGGGATCGAGGAAGGGGGCAACGCACAACGGCACCTGGTCCTAATCAGTCAGATGACGTGAGTACTTTTCTTTAGTAGTCAAGACTGGTATCGATGCTACTGACTTTTTAGCTGTTGTGTATTAACGTTGTTCGTAACATCATCGACCTGTGAACAAGATATTCCGGATTAGGTTCTCAGTGGTGAAGATTTGTATTGTGTAAAGCCAAGTAATCTATTGCTGCTGATTATTTTCTATTCTTTGGCAGCTTCGAAAGGATTCGAGTCCTGTCGGTGACCACTTTCGTTCGCTCCTACTGGTTCGCGTCTGCCACCCTCGAGCGCGCTCATAAACAATGGAATATTATTTTAATGTGACAACAATCGCATACACTTACATGAGAAATGCCCAACTTCGTCCACAATCATATCTTTCGTTTTCAGTTATCACTGTATATTGGTAATGCAGACTAAACTACATTTCAACATGGAGATGATGTGTGGAGGGTGTAAATAGATGATGTGTATTCAAGTTTGAAAAAAAATGATTTGGAGGTATATTAAAAATAGTAAAGAAAGAAATTATCTTACCTTTGCATATAATGAGAGATCATAATAATTTTTAGAATTAGAAAAGAAAGTAAATTGATTTTCCTTGCCATTTAATCTGCATGTTCTTGATTTACCATGTAAATACAGATTAAAAGAAATATCCAAATGAAGCAAACATATTCGATAATATACAATAATCAAGCGAAGGAGTAAAAATTACACAACTTGTAACCCAACATTAATACACAAGCAACAAAAAGCATAGGATGGTTTTCAATCACGACACCATTCATAAGTAGTAACAAATATACAGAAAGATGTTGATACTTGCTGAAAGTAAATGAATGGAGCAGTGAAAAATATCACATTTCTTGAATCTATTAATTACTAAACTGAATGAAATATCACATTTTTATTTTTTATTGTTTGAAAAAAACACTACCATGCAATGTCAATTGAATATTGCCCATTGTCTGGTGCTTTTAAATAAAAATAAATAATAATAATCCTGTGCGTAACAGCCCATGAAGGGCCTTGGCTTACCTACCGACTGCCGGTTTCCCTCCCACGCTTTACTTTGTCACCTCTAAGCGTGGAGACAGTACAACCAGTATTGGAATAGCCGGGTGGTCAGCTGGATGTATCCCCAGCCGTTATACAGTAGTAGGTCTCCGCGACCGGATTACACTTACTCATTTGAAGCTACCCAATTTCCTCAAGGTGGTGGGGTGCCACCGGTCCTATGCACAAGCCAAATATTCCCGGAGACTGAACCCGGGATCGAACCCATGGTGCTTTTAAATACACCTTTTAAAGCACTGCACAATGGAAAATATCCATTTAACATGTAGGTCCTCCCCCATGGCGTAGTGATAGTGCCGTCGCCTTGTAATCGAGGTGTTCCCGGTTCGATACCCACTGGAGGCACATAGTGGTTCGGATCCCACTTTTAACTGTAGGTCCAGTCCAAATTACTCAATTAACCTTACTGTGCATAAAGTGGACTTCAAACACAAAATCAAATCAATACATTCTATGTTAATGCAGAACCATTGTCACTAATATTCAGAGATTTATTGAAATAATTATAATTTGAGAATTGTCGTATGTGTGAGCGCCTATTATGTCTGTATGGTTTATAAGACCTTTGAAATTGTAGATATGTTGGTAAAAACACATCATGTTTTGTCTTATATAAATGGAGTTCATTATAGTTTGTTGAATGGTAATTTGAGGTCAATTAAATAATCTTGAATTATGCGTGCAAATCATTTATAATGTATTCGGCACCTTGTGTGATATCTGCATGTGTACCAAATACACAACAGATGTATTAAATGGCGACGAGGATGGGATGATTCAAAGAACTTGCACATTTCCAAATTAACCTTCACGTTATATTGTGCTAACCTGTGCATGACCTCAATACATCTGCTAACCGTTTCATTCAGTCCAGATCCACAAATTGGAATATCGTCTTGATATGGAATTACATAATTCAGACCTTGCAATATCTGTTCAATTACTCTCTGAAATATTTGAGACGAAATTTTAACTCCAAACGGTAATCTTGTGTGTTGTAATAATCCCCATGGCGTGTTCATTACAAGCAACCTTTTTGCTTTTTCACTCAAAGCTATTTGCCAATAAGCTTTTTGTAAATCCAAACTAACAAATACGGCATTTCCTCTAACTTTCTGGAAAATATCCTCTAACAGTGGTAGGGGATAAGAAGCATTTTCTACATATTTGTCCAATTTACTTTTTAGATCGCAACAAATGCGTAAATCTCCATTTTTCTTTTTAATGACAACCATCGGACTGGCCCATTCACTAGTATTGACTTTTTCATAAATGCCATTTTCTACCAATTTATCCAATTCTGATTTTACTTTATCTATAAATCTATAAGGCACATTGTAAAATATTTTAAAAATTGGAGTTGCGTTTGGTTTTAATTTGATATGAGCTCTAAAATCCTTTATAGGCAAGCTTAAATCGCCATCAAATGTAGAATGAATTTCTATCTTTAGAATATCAACGATCCCTTGAATATCATTAGTTTTTATACAACTGTCACATTTATTTAATACATGCATGAAATTACGAACATCAGAGTTCATTGCATTATTTCCTGTGACATTGTGTGCAATAATATCAGACTGCGGAGAACAAGTTTCCCTTCCACAAATTTCAGTCAACTCACAATGTAACTTGGGGATCATAATTTCAATCCAACTTCTTCCTAAAAACGGATATTCTAAATGACAGTAAATTATATACAAATCTAGTCGATAGAACAGATTTCTCCACGCAACATTCACATTAGCTTTTCCCAGTAAAGGTATCACATTATTACCAGCACCTTTCAATGTAGTACATTAATTTCTATTAAATATGTGCGCTCGTTAATGTTGGAATCTAGTTCCCTTGTACACACTTTTATATCATTTTCCGAATCGTTGATCACATCTTGTGATGATTGAAGCTTGGATGCCTGATCCACGATTTCTTCTTTATCAACTTTGCTATTAACGTTGATTTGTGCATCATTAGAATGCGTAAAAATAGTGGCAATAATTAAATCTTGATTGGCAGTTGTGTTTGTTGGATTTGCTTCAGAGTTAGGTGCGGATTCTAACTCAGTTGTATGAGCAACAAATTTGTTATTGAGTTCATAATTTGTGGATTTTATACGTTCAATGTTAATCCTTTTATAACATTTCAAATAATTATGGCCTTGCTTCCCACAGAACGAACAGTAACTTCCTTCATAATGCTCTTACACTTCGGACTTTGATCTATATAGTTTTGAATTATTACCTTGCTAAATAAGAGTTAAAGGATCCTTCATCTGGATCATATTTGTCAAATCCTGGCACATACGACATGATGCCTACGAACGATTTCTTCTCTGGTAATATTGGAGAGAATAACTTGAGTAACACTTCATAAGGTTTGGAGCCAATTACAGATATGAATCGAGGAACTTTGCTTTCCTCAGATATGTTGAAAACTCGGCAATAATTATCATATCTTTCCAAATAAGAGTTAATGGTTCCTTCATCTGGATCATATTTGTCAAATCCTGGCACATACGATATGATGCCTACAGCAACGACTAAATCCAATTAATCACAGACAAAACTCACCTAAATCTGTACTACGCCGTTAAGTACAGTGCGTCCATTTCGATCTGCAGCCGAGATATCGGGAGAAACGTGGCGGGCGGCGCTGACGGAGATGCCGACATTTGACGCCTGTAATGCCCGCTTATTTTTGTGGACATCTTGCAAAACGAGCACTAACCTGTGTTATAACACGCAAAAGTTCTTCTGTAATTCTTCCAAGTTCCACCCTTATATACACAAATAAATACGCTTTAGAAATTATATTAAGAGCCACAGATAATACTCTGTAAAACATTTTAATCATAGTTTTGACCAGTAACGTCCTGCTTAAGTTTATATCCTTGAAAGAGTTTTGTGTCGATGCGGATCGTTTGGAGGTTTCGAATGTGCAACACTGTATCAAGATTACGCTGCAGACGAACCGTTAAAAGCTAATGGTGTTCGTGAGCTTCCTTGCAATCCGAAATCTCCTAGCTCAAGTTTTTTGTTCCTTCGCGACTACAGAGCTGTGAATATAGTGGCAGGCAGATGTAAACCAAGAGCGTGTTAATTTCGTACTGTGCGTAAGACTGTTATTTTTGGTTACTTGCCGTTACTTGTTTGTGTTATTGCAGTGTGTATGTGTGTTGTGTCAGTCAGACGATTGGAATGCCAGCCGCAAGGTTCACGTTAGAACAAAGAATTTTTATGTATGACACTTACGTGAAAACAGACTCGTGTCGAGACGTGTGTAGGCAATTTGTACAGAAATTGCCAGGCGTTTCACCTCCACATAGAGATACGGTTAGACGTCTTGTCCTTAAATTACGAGAAACTGGATCGTTAAATTTTAAAACACCTAAGCAAAAACGACGGATTCTAACCGAAGCAAAACTCGATGAAATTGGTGCAGCGTTAGAACGTTCTCCAAACAAACCTCTACGCCATGTTTCACAGGAGATGGGCGTGTCAAAATCATCAGAACATACAGCCACTAAGATACTAAAATTAAAACCGTACAGAGTTTCTATAGTGCAAGAGATACGGCCCCCTGACAACGTAAGTAGAGTAAATTTCTGTAATTGGGTTTTGCAGAATATTGTAGATGGTATTGTTGATCCACAGTTAATAATTTTTTCGGATGAGGCATGGTTTCACTTGCGTGGTCATGTTTGTTCACAGAACAACAGATACTGGAGCACTGAAAATCCCCGAATAATACACGAAGTTCCGTTACACGATGCAAAAATTGGTGTGTGGTGTGCTGTAAGTGCCAAAAGAATAATAGGGCCTATATTTTTTGAAGACACAATAAATTCAGAGAGGTACCGCACACAAATACTCGCGCCGTTTTTTCAGTTGTTATCAGATAATGAGAGACAATATGGGTATTTTCAACAAGATTCGGCCACAGCCCATACCGCCGCTGATTCTTTGGACGCTATAAGTGACGTGTTTGATGACAGAATAATTTCAAGAGGTTTATGGCCTTCACGTTCGCCAGATCTTACCGTATGTGACTATTATTTGTGGGGAACCTTGAAAAATAGAGTCTACCGAAATAACCCTCATAGCATCGACGAACTAAAAGACAATATAAGGGCAGAACTAGGAAGAATTACGGAAGAAGAACTTTTGCGTGTGAATCAAAATTTCATCAAACGATGCCAGGAATGTGTGAATGTAGGTGGACATCACTTTGAACAACTCTTATAACACAGGATAGTGCTAGTTTTGCAATATTTATATAAATGTCTGCATATGTCCATAAAAATATGCGGGCATTACAGGCCGCAAATGTCGGCATCTCCGTCAGCGCCGCCCGCCACGCTTCTCCCGATCTCTCGGCTGCAGATCGAAATGGACGCACGGTATTTTTCTCGTCGCCATTTCATACATCTGTATAGGCAAACAAAACCACCGGAAAGATTAGATTTGAGTAATTATGGTAAAATGAAGTAAAAATAAAATAAAATTTTGCTAAGGCAAAATTTCATCGACGCATGGGAATGTCGTATGTGTGAGCGCCTATTATGTAAATAGTCTGTATGGTTTTTAAGACCTTTGAAATTGTTGAAATGTGGGTAAAAACAGATCATGTTTTGTCTTATATAAATGGAGTTCATTATAGTTTGTTGAATGGTATTTTGAAGTCAATTAAATAATGTCGAATTACACGTGCATATCATTTATAATGTATTCGACACGTTGTGTGATATCTGCATGTGTACCAAATACACAACAAGAATAAGAGGTGTTATCTACGTATAAAAACTGAATAAATTCAAAAGAAAACCATAAAAAATTATGATGGGATTTTTGGCCACATTATTTCCAATCAGGTATTTTTAAGAGGATTCAGGTTCGTAGCTTTACTTGTATTTTTCATCTGTAGTGCCTGACTTCCATTTCCGGGTGGATGGGAATGTTGTGGTGATTACGTATTTTTATAATTATAAAACGTAATTCCACCACAGACCTTCATCCACCCTTGTGCTTGAATACAGGTTGTTACGTAATCAAGTTCTCGCTGTTCAGACGATAACTACATTAAAAGAAGCATAGCCTTCTCTTATCTGTCCTCTACAGCTAGTTTTCGAAAGTTTTTCCTCAGTTATGTTCTGGCAAGTTGTTATCAGTTGCCAGTTACTGTCACATCTATCGAACACGGAACGGTTCCAGTACAGGAGAGGTTCTCGCGAACCCATGCTTCCTTGGATTATATGGGGTACCTTTTGCAGCTTTTGACTGCACGGTGTATGGAGTTTTCGGCGAATGAACCCAGGTATCTGAGCAATACAAATTCTTTGTGAGTAAATGAGATGCATGCTAATTAGTGGTGAGCCAAAGACTTACAATCACCAGTCGCAGTAATCCAAACTCTGTTTAACCTTAATGAAAGGTTAATGATTGGTTGATTGATCGATTATTTTACGTTTCATAGCTTCTCTGCCACTTTTGGGTAATCGGGAAGACGAGGATGAGTGTAAACCTACACTTCGCCCATGAATGTTAAAACTAATCTGGATCCATTTGCATTCTCCTGGGGAAATTCAACACCCTGTAGTTCAGGTTTAATACCAGAGACAGAAGAGAATGACGCTCTCCAGGTTTTCAAGCTACGAGTATTTCCTTTGTAGAAGACAAACGGAAACAGCAACTTATTTAAGATTCTTAAAGAAAGTTTCCTCCACCCAAGTGTTTTGTCAATTTTCTTAGTTGTGAGGGGGCTGGCCATGTAATTGCCTAAATATTACATTAGAATTACATGTTATTTAGTAGGAATGTTGAGTTTGTTCGTTTCTTTATTTTGTCAACTGTTTAAAGTATCACAACCAACAAGCGTTAGAAGGACAAGTAGACTAACCCGTATGTATCAACCTGGCAATAACATTTACTAAATAATAGATTTATAAACAGTCTCACAATATCAACAGCAACGGGATAACAGTAGTATGAAGAAACCTATAATAATACCGATATGTGACTTTGAGTTTGTAAATTGTTTGTAATTCGGGCTAGGACGTCAGAGGTACCGTGTTTGAATCCCAGCCTAGGTATGGGTGTTTTTTGTGAGTGTCCCATCACCAATTTCATCATTCGTCACTCATCCTCATCTTAACGATTAGCAAACAGTGGAAGAATAGCAAAGAAAAATAAAACCAAATTACCCCCCCCCCCCACACACACATAGCAATATATAGGGGTTCTATTGAACTTTTGTCATGGATGGTCGTTTATGGTAGCATGATATTGCTTTACAAAATCATCATGTAACCAAAAGGACAGGTTTGAGAGATCGATGGTCCTGAGTTCGGCCACAGGAAATAGACGATTAAATTCTATAATCCTTTGGTCTTGCAAAACACACCAGCCGTAAATTTATTACTAAACAAAATCAGAATTCAGAACACTGAAGCAAATACATGTTTAATGCTTTTACCACTTACTTACATGCTGTTGACACTTCTGTAGTTATGTATGTCCGCGAGTGAACTAACCTCCGTGTAGACATAACTAGAACACAAAACTTGAGTAGATCCTTTTAATGCCCATAACAAGAAAATGTCAATGACAATGGAAGAACTAAACAAATCTATGCTAGATGCAATAGGGCAACTAAGCCAAAGAATAGACTCAACAAATGAGAAGCTAGATTTATAAAACAGCGAAATGCAACAGAGGAATAATGAGTTGAGAAACAGGATAGAGAGGTACAGGGAAGAGATGAACACTGAATTAGAAACACATATATAAAAATGCAAAGTTACGAGGGGGGAACTAAACCAGCTAGAAAAGAGAGTAGAAAAATTAGATAGAGAATACAAAGAACTAAATGTTAGAGAATTGCAGCAGGCAGAGGGGAAGCTTAACAGGGAGTCAGTCAACTACATGAACTCCTTAAGAGACAGTTCACTTCCTACAAACGGCCTTCGAATCGAAAATTAAGAAAGGAAATAGAAGCAACTAAGCGCAAGGTAACGGGCATAGAAGAGCTTGCCAAAGGGGAGAATGATCAGGTGAAGGTTAGGAGAGCTAGAAGAGAGTAATGCAAGGACACTTAACAAAGTACAGAGTAGGTTAGACAGGATTGAGAACCTCACTAAAGATGAGAAGGGGAAATCTCTATTTTACCGTTTTCAATTTTATTTATGGAAATATTTTTTTAAGATAGTTTTCCACTTTTCTCATCATTTTACAAACATTTACATATTGAATTGTCCACGTTTTTTATTCAAAAAATGTTATACCTGGTGAAAAGTATACATTTCTTTCGAGAAAATGAACCAGGAATAAATATAATTCTATTCGCAAGTAATTATCGTAAAAGTTTGGAAAACAAAATTCAATTCGAAATTCAACAATTCGCACAGCAAATAAAATAATAATGTGTGCAATAAATCACATGAAATAATTGCTTGAGTTAAGAAAAAAATTGGAGGCAATCAAACGGAATCGAACCAAGTACCTTCTACGTGTCAAACTTACACGCTACCACCACACCACCGGGCCTTCTGACAGACGGACAATATATTCGTCTCGTGAGTACCGCTTGCTAAGTTTCTAAACATTGAAGCGCTTTTTTCTCGGGAGTGACTGACTAATGTAATTGTTGTTGTGTGTCACGGAGATATGTTTACTGCAACATTTGAGCACACAATCAAAACATACAGAAAAAATGTTTTTCTGCACATCATAACTTTTCTCCGAGTTCAAAAAATATCCAGCATCCAAACTCACTGATAGCTACCCAGTTTTGCAAAATGTGCCTAGACTACACGCATGCGCTTTATCAGGCATGCGAAGGAACCTTGCAAAGTTACAAAAGGTTCTCTGGGGTGCTGTCGGTTGGCCGCGGAGTCAAGTGGTGTCTGGTTATCAGTCGAACATGACCTTGTGCAGCACACTGAAGCGAGCGAAGGTATTTCATGTGATTTGTATGCTGGAACAGACTTTACACGCGTTACAATCGACAGAGGTTTGTCTTCAGCTTATTCTTTAGGGACAGGCAAACTACACTAGGCATACAGAGTATAATGTAATATGGGAGGCAATTATTTCTCAGTCTCCTCACACTGACAATTTTATTACCCTTTTTGGAGTTAGTTGGCCATAGAAACGGATCTTATTATTGAAGTCGTATCTCGTATGATGGCTTGATTCAGTATGCTGATCAGGTTTTCTGACAAAAGCAGGACAGGTTACCCAAGAACAATCTGTTTCCTTCCTCATCCTGTATAAAGCATACGAGCACGTAGCACAAATATGTAAGAGAAATATTTGTTAATTTGGTAACTTGTTTGCAATTGAATTTCTATTATTAACAGCTGCAAAGAAACAAAGGCTTTCCTTTTTAAAGATTACAATAAATACAATTTTTTCTCGGAAATTGCTGGCTAACGTGCGATATTATCAATACTCTTTTCGGGCATGGATGTTTGTGTTTGTCCCAGTGAGAATAAAGAGAACATAGATAAAAGTGACATGTGTAGCAACTGAGAAAATTGTGAAGAACTGGGGATACTGACAAGTAGGTATTCCTTTAATTCAATAATTAAAAAAAAAACTGCAGGGTACCGTACCACTATAGAAAGTCCCGTCCCAAACCGTAGCCTCTCCTTCTTAGATGAAATCAACAGATATTCGCAGTTTGTGACTTGTGTGCTTTTTCCTGAGAAACTTAGATATTTTATTTTAGTTTACAATTTTAGTTCATCACTAATTCTTCTCTCTTATTTATATTAATAACTAAATTCCTACTATAGTAAAAAATAAATTTCAATATTCGTAAGTCATGCATTATAAACTGTTAAAAAGTAATGCATTGTTCTCTGCAGTTTTGTGTAGTAAGTGCAGTTTATGTAATTACATTAAACGTGACAGATCAACTACAGATCAAATTTTTCACATCAGATAGACACTTGAGAAAAAGTGGGAATATAATCAAAATGTCCATCAGCTATTCATTGATTTAAAAAAAAACATATGATTCGGTCAAAAGAGATAAATTATATAATATATTAGTCGAGTTTGGAATACCTAAGAAGCTTGTTAATATGATAAAAGTATGCACCAGTCAAACAGAAATTAAAATTCGTGTGGGTATTAATGTGTCTGACAAATTTACAATTCATGATGGATTAAAACAAGGAGATGCATTATCTCCATTGTTCTTTAATTTTGCCTTAAAATATGCTGTTAGGAAGGTAAAAGAAAGTAACGAAGGACTAAATTAAATTATGTGACTCAGTTGTTAGCATATGCAAATGATGTAGACTTATTAGGGGATGATATAAATACAATTAAGAATAATGCTAAAATATGTTTCAAAACTGCTAAAGAGATAGGTTTGGAAGTTAACAAAGAGAAAACTAAACATATGCTTACAGGCGGAAACCAAGTGTTAGATAATAATGAAAATCTAATTATTGATAACAACTCGTTTGAACCAGTTTCCAAATTCAAATACTTAGGAGTAATATTAACAAGTGAAAATTATATTAAAGAGGAAATAATAAGTAGGCTTAATTCAGGAAATGCATGTTACTTCTCTCTTCATAAACTTTTGTCTTCTCGTTTAATATCTAAGAAACTAAAAGTTAAAATATACAAAACAGTAATTTTGCCTGTAGTATTATATGGTTGTGAAACTTGGTCCCTTACATAGAAAGAGGAACATAAATTGAGAGTATTTGAAAATGAGGTACTCCTCCGTAGTCGAGCGGGTTAAGGCGTTCACTCGTCTTGAGATCGTTGGCTGCGGGACGGCGTAGGTTCGAATCCGGCTCTGGTCGGAATTTATTCGGCCTACGTATAGGGCCGGTGGCAACCCACCATCGTGAGGAAATTGGGAAGCTCCGAGTGAGTGAGCGAACCCGGTCAAGAAGACCTACAATAACGGCTGGGGGTTCGTCGGGCTGATCACCCGTCACCCCAATACTGTTCTAAGACCTCCACGCTATAACAGGTGACGGAGGAACAGTGTGGGAGGGAGACCAGCAGTCGGTAGGTACGCCAAGGCCCTCCAAGGGCTGTAGCGCTTTGGGTTTAGTTTAGTTTATTTGAAAATAAGATCCTTAGGAAAATATTTGGACCTAAAAGGGATGAGGGGACAGGTGAGTGGAGAAGGTTACGTAATTTGTATTCATGTCCGTTATTATTAGAATAATGAAATGAAGAAGACTTAGGTGGGCAGGCCATATGGCACGAATGGGAGAGGTAAGATGGTAAGAGACCTGTAGGAAGGCCAAGACGAAGATGGAGGGACTACGTTCAGTTGGACCTAAAGGAAATTTGTAGGGATGGAAAAGAGTAAATAGATATTGCTTAGGATAGGGACAGATGGAAGGCCTGCGTTGCTGCAGCCATGAACCTTCGGGTTTAAAAAGGTTAGAGAGTTAGTTAGTTAGTTAGTTACTTCTCTGCAGTTTTGAATGCAACATTCAGGCTTTCTGATCGTGCATCTTACATAAGGATATGATCATTTATAAGTTGGTTTAAGCGAAATTCTCCATTTTTAGTATTTCAATATATGATATCAATATCACATTGCAAAAACCGTTATTAATGGTTTAATTGTCATTTTCTGGGAATAATAAAAACAATCGTATTACTTTTCATCCTTGCTGCTTTCAGATTGCCAAAATACGAAGTGGCATGTAATTCAACAGGTTTTACAGAAATCTGAGTTTTATAAATAAGGTTGGATGAAATTTGACAAAGAAAAAAGTTACCTTCTGCTGTGCTCGAACTTAGGTTGCCTGCACGCAAGTCCGACACGCTAGCCAACACTCCAAAAGAGACAACGCAAGAGGATTTTGGATTCGAACATGCAAACTCAAGTATCAAAGTATTTACTTTAGACAGCACTCACGATTTTGAAACGTGGAAAGGTAATCATTTTACGGGGAACGTTAAGTTGATGTGTTGACAGAATGTAGCTATTGCCATATTAGCACTGACAACTAGGAAGCCATCTCAATTATAACGTGGCTGCATACTTTTCGCTAATAAATAACTGTGTTTTTTCAACGTATGCACAAATATATCGTCGCTTCGGAACAAGAAATGTTCTTCTTTGCTGCTTTCAGATTGCCAACATACGAAGCGGCATGTAATTCAAAAGGTTTTGAAGAAACCTCAATTTTTATAAATAAGGTTGGATGAAATTAGACAAAGAAATAGTTACCTTCTGATGGGCTCAAACTCAGGTTGCCCGCACGCAAGTCCGACACGCTAGCCAACACTCCAAACGAGACAACACGAAACGATTTTGCAAGTAGTCCACCAAAACGAAAGTTTATTTTCAGATTGCTAATTCCCAAGGTATAACATGCGTAGCCAGGTTTGTCTTGCGTTTTCTGTAGTTTTGTTATTTGAGTAGCTTTGGTCTCTCCCTAAGTTAATCATGGGAATAGTGAGGAATGTTTTTTAGACGAAGATGATAAATAGACACTCAGGAATAATCCACCCTCGCAATAAAGCCAGAACTCAAACCTGGAACCTTCGATGCGAGGTGTGTTTCTTGTTCTAACTATATCTGTGTGTTTTCGCTAGATTCATGGTAGTTCGTGAGTACATATGAAGAAAGTAAATAAATAAGTGGGTGGAAGGGACTGGAGAATCGTAGCTACGGAGCTATTGAGAAAATATCCTTCGCCAAGATAGAGAATCTCTATATCCCTTGTGATAGAGAACCTATTAGAAGAATGAAAGGACAGATTAAAATATTAAATTTGATGTGTATCCTTTCGTTAAGATGCCTAGAAAACAATATAATAAATTTGTTCACTGCAAGCAAATAATAAAGAAAGTTTGCCCATGGTGGGGATCGAACCCAGGCCTCGCTGATGAAAGTTCTGCACGCTAACCAACACACTATCAATACCACTACATTTTCTTTTTTCCAGTCAGTCTGTTTCCTTCCTCAGCACATGAAAAAGCAAATGCATCTTAATTTCTGATAATTGTCTCATTCTCTATTAATAGAAACCACGTATGTCAAAAATAGACGCATTCTTTCTGTGAAATATCACATGTTTCGCACATCATGCTTGTCGGTTTACTGCCATTTGGACATTCACTTGGAAGTTAAAACTTAGCTTTGTGTGTGCGTTTTCACGTGCATGTGTGTGACAAGAGTGGTGTGAACGTGTGTTGGATGTTGTTCTAGGTATTATTTTCGTTCAAAGCATTAATATAACTGTAAAATATAGAACTTAGTGTAATGCAAGGAGTGAAAATATAAACCCAGTCCGTCAGGTTCGTTACCAAACAACATTAAATAAAGGAACGTAACTTGGACCGAGTATTATTCCATGTCGAGAACACGAGACATTATTTCCGACAATCTTCATCTCGTATTTCTCTTTGGCATCACTGCTCAATTTACAGAAATGTATACCCGTGACTGGTATACAAGCCGCAGAATTACAATGTTGTTTGGGTTGTTGTCTAGTCACAAGGCGCTTGGTGGTCAGACATGGATGGCTTGCTTGAGTACTTCTTCAATAGGGTCGTTACAACCCAGAAGTGTCCGTGACTGTAGTATATGTGGTGGTTGAAAGTCAGTTTGCTGTAAAAAATGACACCAAGATCCTTGTGCTGTCGTACGAACCGGATAACCTGGTTGCATAATTTGTAGGATGGTGCTGGGCAAATCTCATGACAGTAGATTTTTTCCGGATTTACTTTGAGATTCCAGTCTAGACAACAGCGTTCTCTTTTGGATATAACATATATCTTGAACTGAGGAAATGTTTCGAAATAATTTGCAGTCATCAGCATACAATAATACAGAACATTCGGAAGAAATATATTCTTGAATATCATCCATGAACAGAAACACTGGGGCCCCAGATAACTTCCTAAGGACACACCGGAAACTACAGGAAGCCTCGACGAAGAGCAACCAGATATGATTACCTTTTGTTTTCTATGTGCAAGTAAGATGAAAGTAGTTTAAGAAGTGGTCCGTTAATATTGAATCTATTTGACAAATTGTGAATGAGTTGCGTATGAGAGATAGAGTCAAAGTCTTTGGAAAAGTCTAAGTAAACGACATCCAATAAAGTAAAAGAGGCTTTGCTAATCCTCCCCTATATCAGTCTTGAAATGGCTGCTGAAATTGTTGCTCGCCTAGACATAGTGTCCCAGGCTAGCCACAAGGAGGACAAAATGAGGTTCCAACCTCGGTACCCCCAGAAAAGGTCGGAGAACTTTCACAGGTTAGTGCAGAGAGACCAGGGTTTGAACCCAGACCCCAACCCCGGACGGACGATACAACAAAACTGGCAAAATGGTCCCCGTAGAAATAATTCCTACCGAGGCAGCCCAAGTCCAGGTCCTTACTACTATAACCAGGGGACTAATCCAACGTACAGTAGGAGAAATAATTACCTGGGCCACGGGACCTAGAATCTCGTAACGTCTTAAAGCCTGTTGTGTATGCAACCCAAATAACAAAATATTCGCTTAAATTTGCCTGGTGGATATGAGTTCTCGGGAAGGATGGATGGAGCTTTGATAGCATGAGTCACATAATTCATGCGCCAGCCACAACAAACAGCTGGGTGCTACGAGGCCTCCAGAAGAAAATGTCAGTAACTTGGTTTCTTAACAACATCTACTCATAAGGAAATATACTGACTGATATTAGAGTCGATGTCAAGAAGGTTCATCACTGAAATGATGGTTTACATCGAGTTCTCACCACAGACCACACGCAAATATAAAAAATGAGTTGTTTAAGTCCGGTTTATGCACTGGACCTACAGATTAAAGTGGGATCCGAATCATATGTTCCTCTATCTGGTTTTGAACTCGGAAGCCTTTGATTACAAGGCGAAGACGTTACCATTACGCAATAGAACGCCTTGAAGAAGAGACGAGCGAAAATTGCGACGTTACAAAACATATTTCCCCTTAAATTGTTACCATATTTGGCCGTAAATTTTAAGATAAGACAATATTTTGTGGTCACAGGTTCGAACCGTGGGAGAGGCATAGATTTTTTGTCCCATCGTTCATTTCACGAGTTTTTAATTCCTCCTCACCGACACAATTACCGCGAGTGGTAGAAGAAAAGCGAAGTAACATAACTGAAACGTAAATAAAAGGAAAAAGCGAGACAACTTTTATCCTTAATATTCTGCAGTCACTTCAGTCGCATTTACGGATGCTACCTTTAAAGAGAGCCGCGGTGTCTCCCTTGTCTTTTCCCTTCCTTTGTGTTCTCGCTTCCCTCTGTCACGATTGGTCTAATACTAATTAATGCAATGTTAATTACAACATTTAAACAACGAAACAATACACAATCAACTGCACCACTTCGTCGCCTTGTAATCAAGGGGTCCCGGGTTCGAAACCCGGTGGAGGCACATAGTGGTTTGATTCCACTTTAAACTCTAGGTCCAGTCCCGATTAGCCTTTTTGTGCATAAAGTGGACTTAAAACACCAAATCAATCAATCAATCATCTGCACCAAACATCATTCCAATTGTTTTCGAATCGGAAAACAATTTAGATGCTGTAAAATGAACTAAGATGCAGTAATAAGGTGGGATTTTTGTACGGTATAGAACTAAATCGGTGGGGGTGTTCGATTTGATTGGATGTTTGTTATTTGCTGTTGCTATTCTTTCACTTTTGGGAAATCGCGACGATGAACATGAGTGATGAGTGTTGAGATGATTAAATTGATGAAGGGACACTCACCAAGAAAACCCATGCCTAAGCTGAGATTCGAACCAGGGGCCCAAGCCGTCGTAACGCGCTGTCCTAACCAGTCCACCACGGAGGTCTGATACTAGTGGATATTATTCCATACTTTGTGTGATCAATTGGGATCAATCAATGGAATGACCAGGCATATTATTTTTAATACATATTTATCATTATATCACGTCATATTATTTGGCACGAAGTAACATTAGAGACAATCACTCGTGCTTTTTTTCCTTTCAACTAATTCCTTGACTTTAGGTTAATCACAACAATAGGATAAATTATGAAACAAATGATAATGAATATGGGATTTTGCCAGTTATTACGAATTACCTGACACAATCATAATTAAGCAGGCTCGTCCTTATCGTCGCCATCAGCGAACGGGAAAGAAAAGTGATGTTACGTAACAAAAATTATAAATGTAAACATGATGGAAGAGTACTTATTTCATCTCTCACGAAATCTCCTACAAAACCGGAATATACAAAATATATGTATCTTAAGACACGTTTTCGATTTCTATATTTAACTAGTCGAGACCGAGAACGGGAGAGAATTTTGAATTCGAGAAACCGAGAGACCGAGACACTGACAAATCTAGTTTCTTATTGACACCTCCCTAATCGAGTTGTTCTGTTTGTTATTGGCATTTATTATCATTATTCTTCCTCTGTAGGTAAATCATAACAACGATTTATGATCAAATAAACCAGATAAAAGGTCAAGAATGAGAAAGTCATGCCTACCCGGGACTCCATCCCAGAACCTTATTTTACGAGATTTAAAATTCTGGAGAATTCATCAGTGTTTCGCGTGGCTTTCTCTTTCCTCTACTTCTGTTATTTTATCATACATGTATAATTAAAATGAATCTGAGAAAATGTGTAGCGATTCATATTAGTGTTGGTTAGATGCTACAGATGCGAACTCCAACCTGGAATAAATTATTATTTTCTGTTTCATATGTGGTTGAACATGAAATTTTCTTACACTGTGACAATTTCTTTCTTTTTTTTTAATTTTTGTTTTGTGCACAAATAAGATAATCTGTACTGGACCTTCAGTTTAAAGTAGGATACGAACCACTACGTGCCTCCACCATGTATCGAACCCGGGATCCTCGATTACAAGGCGACGGCGTTATCACTACGCCATCGAGGCGGCCCCGTGACAAAATGTTATTCACTCGATTCTTACCATAATGTATTTCAACATTTACAATATCGTTTTCTTTTTCTTGTTTATATTTGTTAACTACTTTTATACGACTCTTTTTGTGTCTTCGAATTTCGTCTTGTTTTAGGAAAAAATAATATATGCAGGCTGTATAAAAATCCCTCCGTGCAAATAGATAGAAGGCTCACTCTCGAGAACTAATTTATAAATAACATAACCATTAGGAAACTATTCTAACTTTAACTGATATAAATGCAGATGAAACAATACTTACAGGTACTAACGAAATAACTATTCTTGTATAGGCTCACAAGCAACAGGTATCTGGGTCTTGCTATCTACGGGCGAAGGTCACTGAACTAAAGGGTGGCAAGGTGGTGTCTGCTCTACCAAACTAGAAGACGATGTCACGTGTTCCTGTTATCAATGAGGAGGAACGCAGCTTTCATATCAAACCAGACGTATGTTTTGGTCCCGTAGAACACTTTCTCGTCGGGGCCTTGCAGTTACCTCAGGACAGTCGCTTCTGTGCAAGAAAGATATATTCCCATTGAGGGAAAGAAAAGAGCTTCGTTACTCCCCTTCGTGACCATCGTCGAATGAGTCGAGACTTTGCGTGCCATATGTGCTATACATGTGCGATTATGTGCGCGAAAAATTTCCAATTGTGCGAACTTAATAAGAACGCAATAAGATGTCAAAATCCGCGGAGCAGGGTAACGGCTTTCCGCGACTTTCAGATAATAAGCTCAAACTTCGTCCCACATATGTGATGATTTCAAGCTTCTGTTTGGGTTATATTGAGTCGCATTTTTACCTCTTGCGGTAATCGCAACGATGAACATCATACGAATGCTATGCTACATTTAAGCATCGACAGGTTTCGAACCTGGATCCTCTGGCTTTGTAGAGAGTTACGGGGATTTCTATTTTTATTTGGTGTTTTAAGACCACTTTAACGCTAAACGCTAAACGGGACTGCATATACAGTTTAAAGTGGGACCCGAACCACTATGTGCCTCCATCGGGTATCGAACCCGGGACTCCTTGATTACAAGGCGACGCCGATACTACTGAGCCATCGGGAAGGCTAAGAGAGAGTTACGGTGACTATGCTAATTGAAAGTAGCAGAACGACTAATTATTCTTTAGTCAACATTGGAATCGTTAATGAATATTATGAATGTCAGTTCAAATTGTAAAAAAAAACTACATTTCCAGAGTGCGTTACAAAGTTACTCACTTTATACGACGCTTGGTGAGCGCCGGAACCGCTTTAACAGGTGAACAAATTCCGGATTCTCCCTCGTCGGGATCGAACCCAGATCTCTCGCATAGCATCAAACACCCGCCCTAATGACTGAGCTACCGTGGCACATATAGTATAATAGCCTTTGTAATTAAGGCGAGTTATTTTAGCGTTTCGTTCTACGTATTTAGGCGAATCATTTTCTCACATATAAAGTGAATCTCTTCTCGGTTCTGCGACTTGGCTTGAGTCACGTGACTTTCCTGCATTTCTTGGACCTGTTGGTTTTTGCATGAAAGACGAGTTGCTCCTTGAGACAGACAGAATCATCCGATCACCTAAAGGTGCAATGTGTGTTGCCTACCATCCTGCTTTATTTACTGCCATTAAAGTCTTATGGGGAAGAACTTTTTTCCACCACTGTACACTAACGTGAGAGGGAACTCACCGGTATGGAGAAATAACAACCAGATTTACCAATGATGTAAACCCACTTATGCGCAAGTGGTGTTAACGGAACGGACCCGAGGGCTCAACCAAAATTCACAACTAAACCTTACCCCCCCCCCCACCCACACACACACCCATGCGCGCGCCCGTAATTCATTCCTCAATTCTTCTAATTAAATTTCTCATCTGTATTCTCTCTATCGACTGTAATTTTGAAATGTGTCGAAGGGAGGCTATTGCAAATACCCTTGTCACGTCTTGGCCCTCAAGAATCCCTTGCTCGCCAGGTTCTTTTCGTACTCTATAATTTATTCTGTCTTTCCTGTGACAATCTTCATATAATCTCTTCTTTCGTTCTCATTCAAGTTTCTCCTTTCATTGTATATCCCTGCCTATGTCCTTCAACTGCTGTGTACTTTGGTACAATTCAATTCATGCGACAGATACGAGAAATACCAAAAATTCTTTACAAATGCAAGATACACTGCAAGTTATTGGGTCATATGTATTAAACTTGTTCCGCCCTTAGGACACGTACACTTCGAAACATCTTATTTGACCGCCCTGAAAAATTTCAAAGTCCGGAATTCGTAAATTTGGCAGCATAGCGCTTCGGAGCCAACTAAAAATAGCCAACTTTGCAACATTTCTTCTTCATGAATGAAAACGCTCGTGATTTTTTCCCATTCTTTCACATTCCATAAAGTAAAGATAGCCTAAAGCAGTAATATAATATATTCGAGTAGACAAGAGATATGTTAAGTAGAAATACGAATGTTGAAAATGGCCGCGGTGGCTCAGTCACTCCGCGACGAGGCGAGGTAGAGAGCAGACGTGTCTAGCGAGCGCTCCCGAACATTCGTCAAGTAGAGTATAATCAACACGCGGAATTAGTTTTCTACAGACAGGTGAATATTATATTAACAGCAGAGCGAGCAGCTCAGTACCAGTGACGTTAAGTGGACGTATGTAATTTCTGAGTCATGCCGGTCAAAAGGTTAAATACTTTGCAATTTTCCTTCGCCCGTGTGCAGCAAAGACCGACCACGCTCGCCATCCATGAATGGATGAGAGATGTAGTGAAATTGCGCGTTGCCGACGTGTTGAGTATCGAAGTAGACTTTGTAAAACACCAAGTGTTTGTTAAAGTAAGCACCGAACAATTTTGCACGGAAATAATAGCACGTAGTAAAGGAACCTTCGTATTTACAGACGACACGGGAGAATATGATATACCAGTACATAGAGCAGACAAACCTGTCACAATCGTTCGTATTCATCTAGTGCCCATGGAATTACCAGACAGTGCCATAACAACCGAAATGTCCAAATACGGAATTGTACAAACAGTACGAGATGAAGTTTATTCCACCTCTCTCCCCTACCCAGTCAGAACGGGCAGGAAAATAGTACGCATCATCTTACAAAAACCGGTGCCATCTTACATTACGTTAAATGAAGAGCGTTACTGGACCACATACGAAGGGCAACCTAAACTCTGTTTTAGATGCAATGCGCAGGATCACCTACATCATCAGTGCCAGAATAGGTTGGCAAGGTCGACACGCACTGCTGGATACGCTGCAGCGGTGGTAAATACACTCCCCAGTTCTTCACACCCTCCTAGGGATTCAACTGCTCATGACCAGGATATCCGAACCATTTTACCAGTACCGGCATACCGACAGGCTACACCAGAGGACCACAAGGAACAACACGAGCAGATGGAAGTCACTGAAGACAACGAGACCAAGGTCAGTACTAAGATCTCCAAACCCCCACAGTTAAATCCGCAAGAAAATAACGCAAGTGATGGGAACAAGGAAAGTGTGCACGAAAGTGCAAGTGAAAGTGTAAGTGGGAACGAATCTATAGTTCCATCCACCCTATTCGACTTCAAAAATCAGGACCCCCAAACTCCAACAAGTTCGATGTTCACAGCAGCAGAATTTCCAGCACCTATCCCCAAAAAACCCCGCTCACGATCCGCCAGGGATGCGAGGAAAAATGCTACAGACCACATGACCTTACGTCCGAAGAAACAAAAAAAGGATGACGTGGTAAGTACAGCAGTAGAAGTACAGCTCAAGCCCAAGAGAGAAAACCCTATTCAACCAAACCCTTTTTTAGGAAAAGAGGAAAAAAGCTTAGAACTAATAGGGGCAGGGACACATAACCCAAGTGATACAGAAATGCCTACAGTTCATATCTCAGGTAGTGAAGAAGAGATATGAGTGAGTATGCCCAGCGTCAAAAGTGGAACAATTGCAGAGCATAAAGTACAAAAAATAATTAATGCATTGCTTAAATACGGTCCTGCCAACCCTAATGTACACATTTACATTAGCAACGATTAACCTTAACAAATTACAAAGTCAGAATAAACTAATGGCGTTAAATGATTTTCTGTCACAGTCGGATATTGATATCGCCTTCCTACAAGAAGTAGGCATTGACAATTTTTCGCCCCTGGCAAGGTACAAGGTTCATAATAATTTTACTGCCACATATCAAGGCACAGCAATAGCGGTGCATCAAAGTATTGATTTACATAATGTCACCTTCCACCCATCAGGAAGATTAATAAGTGCGGAATTAGGTCCTTTGTTTTTATGCAATGTATATGCGCCTTCAGGAAGTCATAATAAGCATGAACGAGAACATTTCTTCTCGACAATCTTAAGTCCAGAATTAACATCGCATACATTAAATGCGTTAGTGGCTGGCGATTTCAATTCCGTCCTAGACAGGCAAGATCAACAACCAGGTTATAATTTCTCCCGGGCACTCTATGAATTGATAAAAGGTTTACAGTTAAAATATGCATGGAGTTGTAAACGTAGAGACCAACCAGGATTTACACATTTTACAACTCGAAGTTCCTCACGCATTGACCGATTTTATATAGCGAAGGGTTATAAAGAAAATGTACAAAGTGTAAGTGTGTTCCCTCTGTGCTTCAGTGATCATAGTGCCTTAATTTTAAAAATAAAATTGGAACAAAACAAATCACATATGGGAAGAGGATACTGGATGCTAAATTGTTCCGTATTGGCGGATAAAAATTATGAACTGTTAATAAAATACACTTGGCAAGAGTTAGTTAGGCGTAGATCACCCAGTAAGACTCTGACGGATTGGTGGGAATTCATTGTAAAACCAAAATTTCGTTATATTAGTAAAATGTATAGTATAGACAAAAGTAGAGATTTTAACAACATGTATAATTTCTATTATGCCGTGTTAAACGACTTACAAAGTCAAGCTTTACAAGGTCATGTAAATAAGCCTTACATTAACGAGATGAAATCAAAATTACTTTCTTTACACCGAAAAAGGAGAAGTATCGTAAAAATCAAAAGCAAAAAGTTACCCTTGGATAATGACGAAGAGGCAAATTTATATCATATTTTACAAGAGCATAGACACGTTAAAAGTCACCTAAGAACAGAGATAACAGACGCTACGGGACAGGACACAACTAATCCTAGAGTAATTCAGAACACATTTTTACAGTATTATTTAAACTTAATGGGTCAAGCTTACAATCCCTTAGAAACAGAGTGGGACTTCACAAACCATGTGACAGAAAGACTAACAGAAGAAGAGCGAACGAAAATTAGTAAACCCTTTACGAATACCGAAGTAACAAATGCAGTTTTCAAAGCGGCCAGAAATAAATCAACGGCAGAGGATGGCCTGCCCTCAGACTTTTACCAAACCTTTTGGAATCTCTTTGGGGTTGTTTTCACGCAATGGGTTAATGAGGTATTACAGAGTGGGTAATTAGGGTCCTCAAGTCGAACAGGAATAATGGTTTTTATTCCAAAAAAACTGAAACCCAAAGTGGTTTCTGACTACCGCCCGATTACAATTCTAAGTAGTGACATTAAGATCATTAGCAGATGCTTAAACACCCGCCTATTTCCTTACATGCACAAACTAATAGGGGACACCCAATATGCATGTAATCCTCAAAGAACGATTCATCATTTATTACAAGCCATACGTGACGTAATCATTACAACACAAAACCTGCAAGCTAGCAACGCAATTTTATCAGTGGATTTCTCACAGGCTTATGATAGAGTTAGTCATAACTATATGTACTGTGTTTTAAAGGCTTTTGGTTTTGGAGACACCTTTATAAAATGGATACAAATTTTGTACGGAGACATTCAGTTAAAATTAAAAATTAATGGGTGTTTCACGAAAACTTTCCAAATGAAAAGAGGGGTGTTACAAGGAAGTCCACTTAGTAGTGCATTATATGTATTAACACTGGTTCCCTTACTTAAAAGAATACAAGAAATAAATGAAGGCATTTCTGTCATGTCAAAAACGATACAAGTTAGTAGTTTTATGGACGACATTACATTATTTTTAAATAGCGAAAGGGATTTGGAGAATGCCCAACAATACTTGAAATATTTCGAAAATGTCTCGGGCGCAAAGCTAAATGTAAACAAAACGTTTTTGTAACCTTTGGGAGTCAACAATTTGTTTAGTAATAACACTAGTGTACGTGTAGTACAGAAAGTAAAAATTCTAGGTATACAATTTTATGCAAATATTAGTGACACCATTGAGCATAATAGTCGGTTAGTAACCGAAAAAGTGATATATACTTTACGTGCAAATCAACTCAGGTTTCTTTGTTTGAAATCGAGAGTGAGATACGTAAATATTTACGCTCTATCGAAGCTTTGGTACCTATCCAAGACATTGACCTTGTCCGCGAAGCAAACAGCCAGGGTAAAGCAACAGGTTGGTAAATTTCTCTGGCATGACTCAGTGTTCCGTGTGGCTATGAGCGAGCTATACCTCCCGGAAAAGAGGGGAGGTATGAACCTAAAGAGTGTAGCGATACAATCAAAAGCTTTATTTATCCAAAGCGGTCTTTCAGCGATATTTTCTCCAACTGAATCCACCACGCAACGAATAATAATTACAATGTTAAAAGAAGTACCATTAACAGCACCAATGGATATAAAAGTTATACCCAGAGAATTAGCGTTTTATACTGAGTACGTTATACATACATTTTACAAAACTGTGAAACAAACTTATGATTGTCCTTCTGTTAAACAGATTTACCGAGAGCAACTTAACGCAAATATAATAACCGTTAGAATTGAAAGAGAAAATCCACAATGTAATTGGAAACAAATATGGAACAATGTAACGGCGAAACACCTAACGAACAAGGCATCATCTATATGGTACAAAGTGATTCAACAAGTTATTGTAACGGCAGATAGATGTCACAAATATGGTTTTAGTAATTCTCCAAATTGCTATGATTGCCAAGCACCAGATTCGATTACCCATAAGATAACAGAATGTAAGAAAGCAGCCACAGCTTGGTCAAAATTAAGAACAATGCTAAGTAGAATTTGTCGTATTTCACCAAACCAGGTATCAGTAAAAGACATTATTTTACCAGAGTTCCAGTTGTTTCCAAGCACAAAGCAACAATCAGTTCAGTGGCTTATAGCACAATACTTAATGTTTGTATTTCCTGTGGGGAAAAATTATAATTACTTGGACTTTGGATTAACTATAAGACATGAATATCAACAAATGTCGTTAGGTTATAAGAAATTACACTATGCCAACTTTCTAAATGTAATACTTGAATAACATATCTGTAATAAATACAAAAAAAAAGTCGGTAACGCGTCTGACTACCATGCTAAAGGTCCCGGGTTCGATCCCCGGCCTGGTTCAAATCCGGGAACTTTTCTAACGATGGAAACGGCCCCGGCGTCCACCCAACGTCGAATAACATGGGTACCTGGGGGAAACCCTGGGGGGTAAAGGCGGTCAGGGGCGTGATGCTGATCACATCACCACCACTCACGACCGGATCAAGAAAGTGTGGGGCGTTACCCCCACACCCCCTATACGCCTTCATGACGTGGTGCTATGCACAGGGGAACACTTTACCTTTTTCTTACCTTTTACGAATGTTGAAAATATTTCAAGATTCTTCGTTCTGAATTTGAAAATAGGAAAATGTATGTGCATTGTGAAACACTGAACAGGTTCTCATCCACCTGGAAAGAATTGCGGTCACATTTGAATGCAAGAAGCCAAATTTATGATGATTTTATGCGAAATGTTTAGTAAAGATACCTTGCACAACACCAAACGATTCTGGAAAGTGTGTCTTTTCCTTGGTTCTTGGCAAAAAATGGTTCGAAACTCCGCCACAATGTTGCTTCAACTGAGATTAACGAGTTTTACTGAGATTTTTGTTAGCAATCTCATGGAATAGTTGGTTAGATGACAGCACTTTAGTTTTTTTACTGTTTTCGTCAAGATCGAAACATCGTAGGTTCAAATCCCACCCTTTCCTTATTATTTTTTCCTTTCTATTTACCGAGTACGAAGTGTTCTAATAACGTAATATAATATTATATGATATTACTGTAAATATTTATGCGATGCATGCTCAGTGGCAGCGATTGGGTTTCAAAACTGATGGGGCAAAGTGGGGGAAGGGGGGAGGGCAAGGACAGTTTCTTTCCCTTGGTAGATAATGTTTAGCATAGTGCTGGGTCATCTGCCCCTTCCACACTCCATAATCGTCGCCACTGTGCATGCCTCAAGTAATGCTTCTACTAATGTTTTTAATCTTTCAGTGATTGGCAGGATTATAGGAAATAATTTTCCTTTCATTCAGCTGTTATAAGTTAACACATATTAAGAACTTACATGTCAACTTTCTGCATCCGGAAATGCAGGACATAAATCGCATAAATATCAACGGAAATATCCAAGAAACGTAGATAAGCATTCTCGTCCAAAGCCGTTTACTTCCCGAAAAAGATTTCGCAAAGAAGTAGGTTTGAACCCATGACCTTCCATTCCATAAGCAAACCATCCCCCTACACCACATGGTTCACGTTAGTTTATGCACTCGGTTCGGATTTCACTTTAAACTGTAGGTCCAATCTCGATTAGCCTTACTATGCATAAAGTTGACTTAAAACACCAAATCAGCCAATTCATCTCCCTTCAGAGTGGGCCTTCTATGATACTGTAGTCGGCCAGCATCCGAAAATACAGTTCTGCTTCGCGTATACCAGAGCGTAATTGCATTTAATATTGTGACTAATTTTACTTTAAAACTACAGATTAAAGCGATAATAGTGTCCATAAAAATAACCTCAAAGTAGATCGTGCATTATGCTTTTTCATTGACCGTATTTTCGATTCATGGTGACTTTGCTAAAAGGACCATGTCAAGAAATTTAAATATGTAAGTTTTACTAGTAGATGCATTTAAAATGCACGAAACAACAGGGGAGGAGAAAAATAAACCTCAAAAATAAGTAAAAATGCAACAAAAACTGTTAAAATACTGACAAATAAACTAAAAGCCAAAAAAGGCCGAAAAATGCAAAAAAAATGTAAAATAGAAAGTGTTTTCCGGCTCTAACTGAAGGGAAACGGACATGATATCAGGTTTAGCATTGTTTTTAAGGGTCAGAAAAAAAGTTGATTTTTCAACTTCCGGACCCTAATTAGTAATTATGACCATTGAAAAAGTTGGAGGTAGCTTTCTTAAAATTCTCTTGCTGAGGGATCGTATCGTCCCATATCTCCACTTCATAATACAGAAAAACATCAATTTCATATTTCGAAAATGACTTGGAGTTTTCTACCACGAAAATATGCTTTTCATAGTTTGAAATTCGTTAGTATTATCTTTCAAGATTTCCATTGTTTTAATTTCACACATATTTTATATTTCTTACGTTCCTCTCTCTTTTCATACAGTCTTTGGAAAAAAGCTGAAGTTTCTTGTCAAGAGGGTCTGGTTCAAATGACTGCTTTTCGCTCTCCTGTTCCTACTTTAAACAAACAACAAAATACTTCGTAACTAAACGATTGCTTGTTCAAAGCACGGAATTTTTACACAATTTACAAAATATGACAAAACGCCAATAGACATGTTCATTTTACCTTTCAGCGTTTCTCGATTTTATTTGAATTCGTTTCCTCATGAAAATTGCCATGAGGAAATTATAGATATGACATTATGTGTGCATTGGTTTCTTCAAACTGGTAGCAAGTTTTAACATGAGCTACCTGGAGAAGAGGTAGCGTGCTTGATATTCACGAGGGAGGTCGTAGGTTAGATTCTCCACCTAGGCAGGATTTTTTTCAGGATTATATCGTTGGGTGTAAAGTTTATCCACCGTGCTAAGAAGTTAACATTGGTCTCTGTATTTCACGAGAGGAAAGGAAATAGTAAGAAAAAGTTATTTCGATGATCGGAGGAAGTCACATGCCACGTGGGATGCGCAGAATCAAGTTACGTAGAGTTAAGTCTGTGATGGTGGTATCGAATATTGCAAAGTTAGTGGGAAAGTTTGTTATATCTGATACTCGTACTTTCTGTTCAAAGAAGACAAACATTTTAGATACAAAGCAGTGAGGAATTAACGATCATTATGAGGTTTTGAATTTTTTGTTTGTCACTCACTATATAAATACTTATTAGTAGTTTCTTATCGAATCGGCCTCCGTCGCAATAACCATTTACTTATGTTAATAAGCGATTTACTATTAGTTTTAGACGCATGGTAAGATGGTGGTCAGAGGATTGACAACAGTCATTACGATTGTGTATTATAATAGCGGTTTATAGTTTCTAAGTTCATGGAAATTGCTAAATTGAAAACCTATCACCGCAGCGTTTTTCGTCTAGTGGAAGGACCTACTCAAAGTTGGCTACTCTCACCTGGAGCTGAAGTGCAATGTTGCTAAGTTTACGATTTCGGGACTTAGAATTCTTTCGGGACAATCAAATAAGATGTTGCGAAGTGTACAAAGAATCGCCTTTCATGGAGGGAAGAAGCCTAGCACGAAAAATATTCGAAATATTTTATCGTTTTGGATTTGTTTGATCTTTATGTTACATTCGTTTTACTTAGCGTCACCTTCCTGTCACTTTTGGCTAATCGCTAAGATGAGTATATGTGATAATATGACGAAATTGATGAAGGGGCACACACAAAGAACACCCATGTCCCCGAGATTCGAATCCACTACCCTTGACATCGTAGCTCGCTGTTCTAACCGCTCGGCCACGTAAGACTGTATGTTTTAGATTCGGAAAGCAAGTCGTTCCAGAATTCGACATTTACATTTGGCCAAGTTTCAGCTACCCTCCTTCATCTGCCACTATAAAACGAAACAGCTTGTTCTTTCTTGCGATGCAAATCACATTCTAGATGTACGTACTACATACAGTCAGAATTAGATATATCTGTGCCACGGGACTACAATTTCGTAACGTTTTAAAGCCTGTTGTTTATGCAACCCAAATAACAAAATTGTAGCTTAGGTTTGCCTGGTGGATCTTGATTCTCAGAAAGGATTGAGTGTTCTTGATAGCGTGAGTCATGCCCCCAGCCTAAACAAAAAACAACTGGTTGCTACGGGAACTCTTTAAGAAAGTTTCAGTAATTGGTTTATTAACAAGAGCAATTCTCAATAAAATATTATTTTGGGTGATATAAGAGTCATTGCCAAGAAGGTTCACTGAAATTGTGGTTTTCATCGAATCATCATCACAGACCACACACATTCTGTCAAACCCTGAACATCTTGAAAAAGAGCAGAGTTAAAGATTATTTACTTTCACAGAAGTTAGCCATTTTCACTTACTTTACTTATTTTCACAGAAGATGAAACTGCTTCAGCTAGTGTTGTTGAAATAACTTGGAACGTTATTAGATATAGTTTCTCCAAACTTGTGAAATGGTGCTCGGATTTAGGAATTGTCAACAGAAAGAATGACGAATCGTAAGAAGTAATAGTCTCAAGTTCAAACCGTGTGTAAGGCATGGCTGTGACTGTCCTATCATATATTTCAAAACTTCACCATTCAACCTCATCGCATCCGTTGACGCAAGTGGTAGAAACGCTAAGTAAAATTAGTGAATTAAAAATAAAAAAAGAAATGAAACAATATATTACCACGATTGTCCGCAGACTCTGTAGCTAGAACCTTAATGGTTCCACTTCACGTTTTTCCCCATCTTTTGTGCTCTCATTTCATGTCGCGATTAGCCTGGTGTTAATTAATGCGACGTTAATTAACAATCAATGAAAGAAAATATTCACTTAATATACACAAAATTGGATCACACTACAAATAGGTAAATAATGTGATATTATTACGTTGATTTAGGAATTGGAATCCAGTTTAAATGGGTCCTGATTCATGAGAGACATCGATTATGTAATCGCAATATGCTCACTTGGAACCAGTGAATCAAATTTTCTGAAAGACATATCAGTACAAACATTCGATTCTGCCTGAAGTAGCATCAGAGACATACAAGGTATATTTTTAAAATTAATACACATGCTACCTTCCATTTTATAGTAACTGAGACGATTGGGATGAATGATGAATTGAATCGGTCACATGAACAATGTGGTAACGAACGGTTTTGTTACAGAGGTGGAAGATGCATTAAATCGGAGAAAAATATTTTTGTCTTCCAGAATTCAGTAGTGACACGTTCTATGAACAGACGGAAGAGTTTTCTGCACTATGGAACTTCCTGCTTGAGGAAAAACGTGTAAGATAAAGCAATTTGATTGATTGTGTTCGTGTTTATGTGGCATTTGGGGTTTGTTGGATATAACGTTGTTCGTGTGACCGATTCAATTGTTGAAATGAAAAGATTAACGTGTAACATTGACAACTGTCACAAATTGATGGACACGAATATCATCCAAGAGTATTCTTTTCCATTCATGTGAAATTTTCTGTAACATCACCTACACTTATGTAAAAAAAAAAGGTAAAGTGCTCCCCTGTGCATAGCACCACGCCATGAAGGCGTATAGGGGGTGTGGGGGTAACGACCCACACTTTCTTGATCCGGTCGTGAGTGGGGGTGATGTGATCAGCACCACGCTCCTGACCGCCTTTCCCCCCAGGGTTTCGACGCTGGGTGGGCGCCGGGGCCGCTTCCATCGTTAGAAAAGTTCCCGGATTTGAACCGGGGATCAAACCCGGGACCTTTAGCATGGTAGTCAGACGCGTTACCGACTGAGCCACCGCGGGCACTTTACACTTATGTAAAATAAATGCATTTCTAGTTTGACTGTTTTTTTTTTTTCCTATCTGCTTTCATAAGCTCATTGAGATTATGAGTATGGTAGACGATTGGATGACATTTCTGAGTGGACCACGCATACCTACGCTAATGACAGAACTCGAACCTTTAACATTTGATTAACATGACCTGAGTCACTACTCAGTGTGCTATTATTTCCAATGAGGTGTCATTTTATTTTAAATTGATATATCTTACAAGATTAAGCAGATATTGCTGGTTTGGGTGGGAGGACAAATCACGTTACCATATTGCAATATTTCCATACCTCCTTTACCTTTCAGGGAGGTGTTGGTGCTGGAGAAGGTAATGAGAGTGGAAAACAGACTGGGTTTAAAGGCAAGGGACGACGCCGAAACCAAAAGGCCCTGAAAGGACCGAATCAAGCAGATGAGGTATGTTCTCTTCCGTAGTAATCTATGAATAAGATATTGTATTTAATATATTGTGATTCATATTCACACAAAATTATTGGACATACCATATTTGTGTGCCATGAAACATTTTCGTATTACCCAAAGATATTTAAGACATTAAAGTAAAGCGTAATAATATTTTTATGTACTACTTACGGTAAGAGGAGAGAAGTAGTGCTTGAAATTTGGATGCGATGTTCTGTTCATTATGACCTGGTAGAAGTGAATTTCTCTTTCATTGTTTCTAATTGTACGGATATTTTACATATGGCTATACATCGTAACCAAATAATAATAGGCCTTTCCAATGGTGTAGTGGTAACATCGTCGCTTTGTAATAAAGGGGTTACTGGTTCGATACCCAGCGGAGACTCATACTGGTTCGGATTCCAATTTAAACTGTAGGTCCAGTCCCGATAATCCTTTCTTTGCATAAGGTGGACTTAAAACACCAAATCAATCAATCAATCATTACACCTGCCGTGCTCAACCGGGTTCATATGGACTGGGAACGACGTTTGCGGATACAGATTTATGTTTTAAAATAAATAAATTCTACCTTGGTCAGGATATTGAGTTTTTGGGTACCCAATATGGCCTATTTGCAGTTTCCAAGCAGTTACAAGGTTAATTCAACAGATTACGTTAGCATGTAATTTATACTGTCCGAATGACGTGACTGAACCTGTTGGCTATACCAATAGTGCAGTAACTTTACGACAAAGAAGTGAAATAGCCGGACCTCGTGATTGCTTTCTATGCTATCTAATATTGTGTATGGAAGTTATCACTTACTGCATCTTCCAAGTGATAAGTATTTATATCTCTAGTCCATATTATGATAGCTCATAATTTGTGCTTTACAACAATGTACTTACTTTAGACTTTAATCTAAAGTCCTGTTTATAACGAAGGAAAAATATCATTATGTAAGGTAGACTCAGTATGGCCTACATAGGAATATATCGTGAAAGACAATCGCATATGTGACATTTGTTACTTTTATATTCACATAGTGTGTGTAGGAGTCACTAAGGATGATGAAGGACCTTTCATTTGCCCAGACTGTGATGTGTCTTCTGGTGACAAGTTATGACACGTCACTTTCTTGTTTATTGGTTTGTAAACTATGTTATTTCTGTGCACTTGCGGCGATTGGGTTCCAAGACTAGGGGAACAAGGTGCCAAAACTGGGCGCGCAAAGGCAGTTTACTTTCCCTCGAAGATATTGTAAGATTTAACATAGTGCAGGAGCAAAAGTGGCAAAAAGTGGGACAGAAACTGACCCCCCACGCTTATAACATAATGTTACCATATTGAACTATTGTCATTTTTCTATCTTTCAGGGAGGTGTTGATACTGAAGAAGGTGATTTCAGGGGAAAGCAGACTGGATTTAAAGGCAAGGGACGACGCCGAAAGCAAAAGGCTCTGAAAGGCCCCAAAGACTTGGATGATGTAAGTACATTTTCTACTAATTTATGAATAACATGTGATATTAATACGGTGTGATTCATATTCAAACGAATTTACTTCACCGCTCCAAACCTTTCAATCGCTGTGATTTCTTACCTAATAGAGGTACAAGTGAATTTATATTTCATAATTTCTAATTGACCGTACTTTCGCAATCTCTTACTAAATAGTAACCAAATATTAAGGCAATAGTAACCCTACGAACCCCATTTAAACTTTGAGTTTTGAAGAAACTATCCATACAAAGTGGGAAGCTGGCATGGCAAGCCTCTTTCCACAGAGATCCGTTTCTTTAATACACTGTACGGTATGTATGTATCATTATGTTTTTCACCATTTCATCATTCATCCTCATCGTATCTATTAATTTAACACAATAGACATAAACGTGGAAAGAAGAAATGAAAAAGACGCCAGCAGTGAAATTATTGTTTGGCTTTTTAAGAACCTACACACGCTTTGAATGTATGCAAATATACGAAACAGGTAGCGCTTACAACATTTGCAATGGTGCTACTAGTGTGTATGGTTTCCCACGGTTCGAGGTCGCGTGTTCTGCGTATATGTATCTATATGTGTATATATGCATATATGCTAGTCCATGTCTTCCCAAATATGTGGGCTCCACCCACGTCACAATCTGTTGTATTATAGAAGTAAGTATTCTCCTGGGTGAACATATTCAAGTTACAAACAATGACAGACTGTCCGCACGAGATGCGGGAATATTAACATTTTTTCACTATGGCAAACTGTGGATATACACTGTTCAATGACAATCACCATTTTGCCCTAATTCTTCCTGAATTAAAATCCACCTTTTCTGCAAAGTGCATGTTTCGTTCAATGTTCACCGAGTCATTTGTGTATAAAAAAGTGACGAGTAGTTAGAGAACGATAAAGCTACCAGAGAATGCGTCATCATCCTTCGTGAGTATTGCTCGTTCGCCCCGATGTATTTGGGGTATGCGAAGTAGTGTCAGCAAAAATGGCGACAAATAATGTGTTTGTAGCTGTGAATCAGTGGTATATAATCATATTTCTTGTCAAAGAGAACGTGAAGCCATCTGAAATTTTTAGAAGTTTGCAGGCATGAATGAGGAACGAACAGTATCAGGGACGAGAGTACACGAAGAATGTCTACAGTTTGGCGATAGACGATAGTTGTTAACGAATGAACCTCATGGACATCTTTTCCGGCTGAGACATTTTTTTGGAGAAGTCTCTCAGAAAAATGCCAAGTATTACTGCACATTAATAAAGAGTGCCGTACAAAATGCCATTCACAAATACTTGTAGAATAGAGTGTTGCGTAAAATGTCATTCTTCATCATTACAATTTCCGGTCCCACATTGAAGACTTGACAGCAAAAAATATCGCCAAAATGCACTGGAGGTTTGGCGCTATGCCTGTTCGGACTTAGCACCCATAAGTTATCTGATTTGTTTGAGCTCCTTAAAGATCATCTGAAAGGAAAGAAATTGAAGATAGTTGAAGAAGCAATAACAAAATATGCCCCACAGTGGTTACAACAGCCAACTTCTTTCTACGCCAAAGCAGTGAGGGAACTACCACAACGATAGCAGCGGTTCATGAACGTTCCGAAGGAATACTTTGAAATCTGGCCTATTTTGGTGCTTGTAGGACTTTCCATTTTTTACCTAGAAATGAGAGTCTCTGTCAGCCTGGAACGACCCTTGAAAACAGGATATAAAGTTACAGAAACATGCTGATTTCCCCGTTGAGGAGCGAGATCAGATCATGTAACTTTCTTGTAAGCACAGTTATGGAGGGCGTTATTTATAAATTTTCCAGTGGTGCGAAATTGCAGTAACTATTTTTGAAACGTACGAGTTAGTAATCCATAAAGTTCTAAGATTTAGAAACCATCTGGGAGAGACCAGAGGTGGGAATTTGGCTTCATTCTCCATTGGAATATTACACTGCAGCTACCGTTTATTTATTTCTCGCCGTAGGCCACATCCTGTATTATTGTTAAGTAAGTTGAATTACCTACCACATGTAATATTTGATTTGTTGTTTAAGGAAATGTGGGCTTGTAAGGCATGCACTAATATATCGAAAACTTTATTTGGAATGCTGCTAGTTCATTAAAATCAATATCTTACTTGTTAAATTGACAAGTATTAATCCACAATTTAAATCTACTATGCAATAATGTGACACTAAAGCGGTGAGGTACAAACAAGAAGGGTAACAGTATGGTATAGTGAAAGCACATTTCTTCAAATTTACAGGAGAAACTACTTACGGAACTGAGTTTCTGTAGACTTTTGGAAGCTCGTGGAAGTGTTTTCTCCCTTCGTTTAACTTATTCGGCTGGTAAATCATGTATTTTTCGACATAAATGTATATCCGATGCACGATAGCTCTTCCCATCATTACCGTCGACTACGTGAATCAAATGTTCCTTGCGTTCGATTATGTAACCCCCTGTTAGTGTAGCAACCACGCGGTAGTTTTACAAGATGACGTGTGAAGGTTGCATTGCGATTTTTTTTCCAATTTAATTTTCTGTTTGCCTAACCTAACTGAACCTAACATAACCTTCCGTGAATGTTTTGTGGATCAATTTTCGCTTAAAAACCTTCTGTGAATAGTTTGTGCGGCATTTTTCTTTTAAAAAGTTTGGAAACACTGCATATCAGCTGGCGATAGACAACGGGAGTCAAGATTTGCCCGCCATATTGTGTGTAACGAAAGCGAATTAGCAAAGAACAATAAATACTTGTAATGTGAAAAATTACGCTTTTTTCAGTGTAAAAAGCAAAATCCCACCTTTAAAAATGTTCCGCTATGCATAATAGGTAAGTACAAATGTAAATAATTAGGAAATACACGAGTGAAATGTGTTTTTCTATACCATACTGTTACCACAAAAAGTAATTGAAATTCCTGCGAAAATAGCTGTATTTGTATTTAGCCTGTTTTACATATTTCTCTGCTTATTTAAAATCATTGCGATGATGACGGCGGTTGATCACTGGATGAAATTCTAAGTGGACCACACATACACACCTATGTAAATGCCAGGTCTCGAACATGGCACATCGATCCAGAAGACCTAAATGACCGCTCAATGTGCTTTTGCAGAGAATGCTACGTTTCCATCATGGCATCTTACGAGATGGAGCAGATATTACTGGTTTCGGAGGAGGGAAAATCATGTTAGTTATCATAGTGCCATATTTCTACCTTCCAGGGAGGTGTTGGTCCCGAAGAAGGTGATTCGAATGGAAAGGAGTTTCTTGCTAAAGGCAAGGGACGACGCCGAAAGCAAAACACCCTGAAAGGCCCCAAACAGTCAGATGAGGTATGTTCTTTTCCCTACTAATCTATAAATAGCATACCATATTTATCACAATGTGATTCATATTCAAACTAAATTATTGGAAATTTTAATCTATCACGATACATTGTCGAATTATTCAAATATCTAAATTGAAGATATTAAAGACATTAATGTAAAGTTTAGTAATATTTCTGTGTACTACTTACAGTAAGATGTAGAGAAGTAATGCTTGAAATTGAAATGCTATTCTGTTCAGACTCTTCCGCTCCATTACCTTTAAATGGCTGTGATTTCTCACTTAGTACAGGTAGAATTTAATTTATGTTTATTTGTTCCGACTTGCATGGACTTTTTATGTATCATCAAATAATAACCAAATGTTAAGGCCATATTAATCTTACAAACGCAGTTTCACACTTGGTTATGAAGAAACTACCCATGCAAAGTGATGGACTAACTGGCACTGCCAGCCAGGGTCGAATCATTGAAGACTACTTTGGACGGAGGAAGATTTTAATGTATACACACACACACAAAAATAAATAAATAAATAAATAGTCGAGCGGGTTAAGGCGTTCACTCGTCTTGAGATCGTTGGCTGCGGGACGGCGTAGGTTCGAATCCGGCTCTGGTCGGAATTTATTCGGCCTACGTATAGGGCCGGTGGCAACCCACCATCGTGAGGAAATTGGGAAGCTCCGAGTGAGTGAGCGTAACCTGGTCAAGAAGACCTACAACAACGGCTAGGGGTTCGTCGGGCTGATCACCCGTCACCCCAATACTGGTCTGAGACCTCCACGCTATAACAGGTGACGGATGAACAGTGTGGGAGGGAGACCAGCAGTCGGTAGGTAAGCCAAGGCCCTCAAGGGCTGTAGCGCTGTGGGTTATTATATATATATATATATATATATATATATATATATATATATATATATATATATATATATATGTTGTTGGAACGTTATCAAATATAAAAGCAGATTAATCAAAGATGTCAATTTATTACGTGATAGTTGAAATAGTTGCATTATATTTACGTGTTTGCTTAGTTTTTTCTTTCTATTAATAGAAATCAATTAAATTTCGTACTCATATTTGTCTTCATTCCTGTGTTACTTTTATTGTGCTGTATATATTGTTTTTGGTGTATATCTGTTAATGATCTTTTGAGAGAGAGAGAGAGAGAGAGAGAGAGAGAGAGAGAGAGAGAGAGAGAGAGAACATGTAACGCTCGCAAACGCAGTGCTTTGTGCGTGCTTTCGATATTATGCTTATTATCCTTATATTATCCTTAGTATATTTGAAGTCAAACTAATTGCTTATCTTCGGCTGTTTTTACAAAAACTCTCCCCTCTGGAAATTTTTTTGGGGGGCTATCATTGTGGTCAAGATTGTTAGTGGGGGTAAATCCCCTCTGCGCTCCCCCAAGGATTTCGCACCCTGCATGCCAGCACCTTTCCCTCAGGGATCCATTTTTCCAGACTAGTGAACAGTATGTATGTGCCAAGGTGTTTGCCCCATCATCTCCTTCACCATTTCATCATCCCCCATCATCATCGTAGCAATTTATTTAATGCAATAGACATCAGACAACCAAAATGGAAAGAAGAGAAGAAACCAACGCGGACAGTGAAATTATTCCTTGAGATTTTAAGAACCTACGGAAGTTTTTAACTGCATTTTTGTAATTATGTAAAATATGATTAATGTAACTCCGGTAACATATATGTGTGACAGCTACAAGAGCGCTGTACACGGGACTATTACACCTGGCATGCTTAACCGGGTACATATAAACTGGGAACGATTTTGCATATACAGGGTGATTCTAAAGGTATAGTACAAACGAAAACCACAGATACCTCCCATGAAATAGAGACGAAAGTTCACCTTCCACTTTGCCGAGAGATGCCTCCGTGAGGAGCTAGACAACGCCGAAAACGTGTGAAAATGAACTTCACACCTCTGTACAGCCTGTACCAGTGAAGATAGAAAGGCGGAACAAACAAAGTCAAAAGGAACACCAAAGTCGCCCATCCGAAAAACACTAGGCGGCAGCTGCGCAACGCATGCGCATGGGGTTCCACAAAGGAAATAGGAGTGTCCTGCAAGACAAGTGAAGGGAAAGGGTAGCGATCGACAACGGTAGGGAGAAAAGAAGCTATGAAGCATGAAGTAACAATTGCACAGCGGGAAACAATCACCATGACTGAAGCAGTGCAGTCGAGAAAAGTAGTGCGGGGTTGCAGAACCACGGGAGGACGACGTAGGATGTAAAAACACACTGAGAATGCAAGCAAAGTGGTCCGTGACACTCGACAGGCAAGAGACGCGTACATGGTTCGGGGCAGAAATGGCGGCGCTGGCGGTGCAGCGCAAGGGGAGTCCCCAAAACACAGTGGGGAGACACCGCAGCAAGAACAAAGCACGGTGCAACAAAAGAGAAAGAGGACCGGACGGGGAATGGTACCTGCCAAGGAAACAACAAATGCGGGACGAGGGATTCCCCGTAGCAGCACCGAGGGGATGTCACACAGAGGTCGTGCACCAGCAGGACAAACACAGCAACCCCATATATGACCTAAGATATGAAAAACTGTTGCATTTGAAAAGTGAGTGGCCACGATGGTGAACATATTCAAGTTTCATAGAAAGACAGACTGTCCACAAGAGATGCGGGGATATTAACATTTTTGTCCCTGTGGTTAATTGTGGATGTTCAATGTTCAACGAGAATCCCCATATTGCCCTCACTCTCCGTGAAAGAAATTCCACTTTTCTGCAAAGTAAAAGATGAAAGTGGGATGTAAAATTACAGTGACCATTTAAATGTGTTCGGGCACAGAAGATGCTATGTTTTCAAAGTGCTACATTTTTCTTCTAAATTTAGGACATCTTACAAGATGAAGTAGATACGTAGGTTTGGGCGGGAAGGAAAATTATGTTACCATATTGTAATATTGCCACATTCCTACCTTTCAGGGAGATGTTGGTGCTGGAGAAGGTGACGAGAGTGGAAAACAGACTGGATTTAAAGGCAAGAGGCGACGCCGAAAGCAAAAGGCTCTTAAAGGCCCCAAAGCCTCAGATGAGGTAAGTACTTTTCCTACTAACTTATGGTGGCCGCGGTGGCTCAGTCGGTAATGCGTCTGACTACCATGCTAAAGGTCCCGGGTTCGATCCCCTGCCGGTTCAAATCCGGGAACTTTTCTAACGTTGGAAGCGGCCCAGGCGACCAACCAGCGTCGAATAACATGGGTACCTGGGGGTCAGGGGCGTGATGCTGATCACATCACCCCACTCACGACCGGATCAAGAAAGTGTGGGGCGTTACCCCCACATCCCCTATACGCCTTCATGGCATGGTGCTAAGCACAGGGGAAAACTTTACCTTTCTTTTACCTACTAACTTATGAATAACATGTGATCTTAATACGGTGTGATTCATATTCAAACGAGATTTACTAAATCGCTCCAAATCTATAAATCGCTGTGATTTCTCACCTAGTAAAGGTAGAAGTGAATTTCCTTTTCATTATTTCCAATTGTCCGTATTTTTTGATATCTCTTACTAAATTGTAACCAAATATTAAGACAATAGTAGCCCTAGGAACTCTTTTTAAACTTTGAGTTTTGAACAAACTTCCCATGCAAAGTGGGAAGTCATCATAGCCAGGCTTTTTCCTCAGAGATCCATTTTTTAATCCACTGTATGTAATTATTATATATTTCACCATTTCATCATTCCCCCCACCATCCTCATCGTATCAATTAATTTAACACCATAGGCAAAAAATGGAAACAAGAAATGAAAATAACGCCAGCAGTAAAACTATTCCTTGGCTTTTAAGAACCTACACACGCTTTGAACGTATGAGAATACACGAATCAGGCAGTACTTACATTTACAATGGTATTAGTATTAATATGGTTTCCCGCGGTTCGATGTCCCGTGTGATATAAGTGTATCTATATGTATGTATATTCGTGTGCGTATGTATATACAGTGTGTATATAAACTCCGGACCCAGTTTGAAAAAATTATTTGCAACAACCTATGAGATTTATCACCATCAGGAATACAAAATATTATAGAGAATACATGAAAGTTTTTTTACATGATAATTTGTTTACGAATGCTCTATTTGGGAACCTTGGGTGACCCGATAAATGTCTACACGGTAATCAAACTCCTGCCAAACACGGCTCAACATGTCCTCTGTAACTGTGGCTGTTGCTTGCTCAATTCTCCCCCTAAGATCCACAACATCACGTGGAAGAGGAGGGACATAATCAAGGTTCTTCACATATCCCCAATAAAAAAAAATGATTTCTCAAATTGTAGAACACAAAAGGCCATCTCAGGTTGAGAAAGCGCCATGATGAATCTGGCACTCTCTAGTGGCAGAAAATGGAACTACTAGAAACGCCTGCAATACAAAAAAAATCAACTTTGCTCTTTAAAATAATCTACTTTGTTACTCGATAGTGCTAACATTTTGTCTACAATAAATTTTTCAAAGTGGGTCCGGAGTTTATGTACACACTGTATATATACACTAGTAGTATAAAGTCACCGGATACCTAGTGCTGTTCATTCCAAAGACACCAGCCATGTAACTAATAAGATGTCGGACCTCCCTTCGCTTTTATTACAGCATTTACTCTTCGGGGCAACCTTTCCACAAAGTTCTGATATATTGCTGGTGGAACACTCACTTTTTGCCATGTTTCCTCGTGAATGGTTGGTTTTCTTTCGAGTGGGTCTGCTACGCAACCGACGCTCCAGTTTCAAAACATGTTCTATGGAGTTTCAATCGGGGGTTTCGGCGGGACAGCTAAGTACATCACCTGATTGTCCTAAATGCAATGGATGCACAGTGTGGGCAGCATGATATTGTCTAAAACACCATTGTTCATGTTGCCATTAACCAATACTAATGGCCCGAGCCCAAACCAGGAAAAAACAGCCCCAGACCATGACACTACATCCACGTTTACTTGGGTTGCCGTTGACGTTTGGCTATGTAGTGCATATATACATACACACGTACACTACCGACAAAAAGTTTAAGACCACCATGAAAAATGGCCAAAAAATCAGTATGGAGTGTTGTATGGAACCAACAGTTCCTGTCTAAGAAAGACGTGACGATGATACACATGGAAAATGCAATGTAGTCTAGTTTGAACCCCGTAAGACGCGAAACCAATTTTTTTCCGAATTTGTAGCATGTGTTTGGAAAAATGGAAAGTGACAAAATGTTGCTGAAGTTGGCAACATTGCAGCTGTGTGCGTGAAACCGGTCAGTACGGTAGCCAGACTCATGCACATCCTTACCAGTGGCTCAGGGTCAGTTGCTGTTCATGCGGGCGACATTGCGAGCCCATTATTGTGTGTGAGGTGTTCAAGGTAAGTGGAGCTGTGTGAAATGGCCCGTCATCGTGGGGAACAGGCGATTTCGGTTGAAAAGCATGCTGTGATATGTGCACTGAAAGATTAAGGTTATTCGGAATGCGAGATAGCAAGAAAACTGAATATTTCTAAGACTGTTGTTCATTGTGCATTGGACAGATACCGTAAAACCAACAGTCATGCTGACCGTGCACGTAGTGGAAGAGCTCGTGTAACGTCTGCAGCTGACGATAGATATATTACAGTAACTAGCAAATGGAACAGGCGCCTAACTGCACCAGTCATCGCTGCTTCCCTGAATAACAGCCGAGTGACGCCTGTGGCTGTGTCAACGCTGAAGAATAGGTTGCGTGAAGAAGGGCTGCATGGCAGAGTAGCTGCTAGAAAGCCATTGTTACGACGTGTGAACAAGACGAAACGATTGGCCTGGGCTAAAATGCACCAAGGTTGGACTACGGATAACTGGAAACGGGTACTTTGGACCGAAGAATCCAAATATGAATTATTTGGCAGCAATAGGCAAACCTTTGTGCGTCGAAAGGTCGGCGAGAGAATGAAAGAAGAGTGTCTTGTTCACACAGTGAAACATGGGGGTGGAAGTGTAATGGTGTGGGGATGTTTTGCCGGAAACCAGATGGGCGACCTTCATAAAATTCAAGGAACATTGGTAAAAGAAGGGTATCATCAGATATTGGTGCACTATGCCATCCCCTCTGGTCGTCGTCTTGTTGGTAATGGGTTTATTTTTCAGCAAGATAATGATCCCAAGCATACATCCCAATTGTGCACGCGGTATTTGGAACGCAAGGCAACAGCAGGAGCATTAGTTCTCATGACGTGGCCACCACAGTCTGCTGATCTTTCACCAATTGAACTGCTATGGGACCAAATCGATAGGGACATCAGGAAGAAGTTACCCAGCAACACTCAACAGCTATGGGAATTCATCAACGATGCCTGGCGTAACATTCAACCATCCTATCTGGAAAAACTATTGGAGCGCATGCCACGTGTTTGCGCTGCTCTCATTAAGGCCCATGGCGGGCATATTGATGAAAGCAAAATTTGAGGTGACATTAGTATGTATAGTGGCTGTACCTATGTTTGTACATTGCCAAGCAGATTCTTACATCTGTTTCTTGAACATTAATTACGAAATACTACTGATTTTTGGCACTTTTTCCTGGTGGTCTTAAACTTATTGTCGGTAGTGTATGTGTAGTCTATATGCTGGTCAATGTCTTCCCATGCATATGGTATTCACCTACGTCACAAACTGTTACATTATGGAAGTAAGTATTTTCACTGGTGAACATATTCAAGTTACACACAATCGCAGACTGACCTCACGAGTTGCAGGAATAACATTTTTTTCACTATGGTAAGCTGTGAATATTCACTGTTCAGTGAATATCTCCATTTTGCCCTAATTCTTCCTGAATTAAAATCCACCTTTTCTGCAAAGTGCATGGTTCGTTCAAATTGAACCGAGTAATTTGTGTATAAAAAAGTGGTGAGTAGCTAGAGAACGATAAAACTACCAGAGGATGTACCTTCATCCTTCATGAGTATTGAGCGTTCGTCCCGATGTATTTGGAGCATGCGCAGTAGTGTCAGCAAAAATGGCCGTACGAAATGCCATTCGCAAGAATTGATTGATTTATTCATTTTATGCGTTCTGTGCCTCTTGGCTAATTTGCGAAGATGGGGATGAGTGATGAAAAGATGAAATTGATAAATGGACATTCACAAACAACCATGCCCTAGCTGGATTCGAACCCAAGACCTCTGGCGTCACAGCGCGATGTACTAATCACTCAGCCACAGATTCCATCGCCATTCGCAAAAAGAAAGGAGTGTTGTCCAATACGTCATTCATCATCATACAATGCCCGTTCCCACACGGTAATTATGACAGCAAAAAATATCGCCATAAAATGCACTGGAGGTCTTGCCTTTATGCCCTTCCAGTTAGGAAACATGACATAAGGATACAAAAATATGTTGATTTCTCCGTTCAGGGTGAAAACACGGCCACTATCAAATAGCGATTCGGATCATGCATCTCTCCCCATCTTGTGATCACAGTTAAGCAGGGTGTTATTTCAAAAATTTCCAGTGGTGGGAAATTGCAATAACTATTCTTGAAATATAAGTATGTTGCATAAATTGCGTAGGTTGATATAGTTTATCCACAAAGTGCTAAGATTTAGCAACCAGCGGGGAGGATACAGAGATTAGAGGTGGGAATTAGCAGAGCTAGGAATTTTAGGTGCAAAAATTTGCCAATAAAGGTGCAAAAAAGGTGCCAATTTTTGTATAAAAGAGGTGCTAAAATAGGTGCTGATTTTCAGATGTAAAATTTATTGTGAGCAGTGCATACATACGTATATGATTCAACTTGTCTGGATAAACACATAGAGTATTCTCTGGTTTTAAATCGTTTAATATAAATAAGCAAAGACAATTCTCTGATACATTAAAAAGCGACATAAAGGAAAACTGCTTCTTCTTACTTGCTTAGAATTAGTTATCTAGAAAACTGTTAAATAAATTACATTCAAAATTTCTATGTTATTCTGAGTGAGGCTACATCTGCGTTCACTAAGCAGATACTTGTAAGTATTTTGTTTTCAACCGGTAATCCACATCCTTGTTGGTTGCAACTTCTTGAACATCAGAGTCTTTGGCTAAACGTTTTTCTAACTTCTCTTTACCGACCCCTTGCAGCTCTTGTTGCACATCCATCAAAACAGCCAACTGTGCTTCCTTTTCAGAACACTGCTCCTCCAGTTTTGTGATTGCAGTAGTAAGGAAAGAGAAGTCATGTACAATATAGAGTTCATCTTGCAATTCCTGTTTAAGTGCAAGTTTTTTGGCTTTTTCTACAGCTGAGGAATCACTAGGCAAAGCATCTAAAAATTTCTATATTGTATAGAAATGATTGCAAATAAACACTGCAGCTTTTAACCATGTACCCCATCTAGTGAGAGGGTGGTAGTGGAAGTTTCGTAATTTCTAAGTACTTCTGTATTCTAGAAGGAGCCTTTTTCAGTATTTTCTTAATGCTAGAAACAAATTCGTTCACATATGTATATTCATCTAGAGCTTCACAAACTCGATGCAAAGCATGAACAATGCAGGTTACGTGTTTTAAGTTAGGATACATATTCTTCAGATTAGAAAATGCAGCTAACATGTAAGATGCTTGGTCTGTAAGAACTAACCACACTCTTATCATATTTTACGCCCGCCAGCCAAAATACAAAACATGCATCATTGAAACTTTGCATTACACTAGCATTATCTGTTTTGCCGAGAAAATAAGTTTTTAAAAGCATGGGTTTCACTTGATGTCCATTGAGAGGTGCTACTAAAATGTTCAAAACGTACCTGTTTTGCCTATCTGTGGTTTCATCTAGTATGAAATAGACTGGAGGTCAGCTACTACTTGCCTCATCTGCGAGATTTTAGCTTCATAAAGAGGTTGAAGGTAAGATTTCCTTAAGGTGCTCTCATCTGGAACGGACTTCCCAGTATATTTTTGCAAATAAGATTTCATGACAGGATTGTTAAGTTTCGAAAGAGGTGTTCCACACGCTATAAATGTCCTTGCTGTCTCACTGAAAAATTAATTTGTATTTCTGGAACTCGAAGATGCAAGCGCCTCACCAATGAATTGCTGCCGCTTCCCATCTTTACCATCTCGCAGTTCTTTATTCCTGACGTGCTTCCCACTTTGTAGATGCTGCACAAAACCGAGTGCATTGGTGTTTGTCATCAACAGCAATAGAAATATCACACACATCACACCTCAGAACAGATCCATCACTCTGAATGCCGTCACCGCTAAACTGTTTAACAATGTCCTGCAGTTTCCCAACATTTACTTTAGGTTTTGGCATGGTGAACAAGCAAATCCGATGCATCGATCAGTCGATCACAGAGTGCAGTTACCTTGCTTGCTGAGACGGGAGAAGAAAACGAAAACAAAACAGCTTTCATACAACAATTCGTAAAAATACAACATAGGACAAAAAGAGCACAACTTCTAGCAATTGTAACGCGTCATTGTTGGCACTGTTTAAAGTCCGCGCGCTTACTACATTAACGTCCAAGAACTGAAGAAAGCTGCTTCATTGTTGTGCGGTAAACAAGAATCGCGTGCCAAGAAGCCGTGCCTTGAATGTGGGTGGGGTTAAACAGTGCGCGAGTTGAATTTAAAAAATATATAAAGATGCAAAAAGGACGGAAAGGTGCAAAAGGTTCTGAGATTATGAAAAAGGTGGAAAAGGTTCTGAGATTATGAAAAAGGTGCAAAAAGGTGCAACCGAAACACCATGAGTAGAGTTCAATACGTGCTTATTTTGAGGATGAATCACTTTTTTACCCATTTTCACACAAAAAAATTTAAGGTGTAGCACCTAAAATTCCTAGCTCTAGGAATTAGGCACCATCCTCCAAGTAAGTTCAATTACCAACCTACCGCATTTTAATTTCGATTTATTATTTAGATAAATTTGTAAGAATATAGACTAATATAATCGAAATCTGTATTTGGGATGTTGATACTTCGATAAAATCAATATCTTACTTGCTTACCAATATTAAGCCACAATTTAAATGTACTATGGAATGACGTGACATTAAGAGGTGTGGTACAGTCAACGGCAAAGATAATAGTAGACCCATTAATATTTTCTTTCTTTTTGATTAAACTTTCTGTGCTGTCTTGAATTATGGAATTCTGTTGATGTAAAGCAGATGTTACCCTCTAATTATTAACGTTTTTGTTCAACAAATTACCATCTGATTGTATAAAACAAACTGACTGAAAATGGTCAGGGACAATTTGCCTACTATTTCTTCTGGACTTGGGTTTCAAACAAAAAACAATAGAAATTACTGCCAAAAGTGTAACTGTGTTTAATTTTGCCTGTTTTACGTATTTTTCTTCTTCTTTAAGATCATGGCGATGATGATCATCGGATATTATTTCTGAGTGAACCACACATACACACCCATACCAATGCTTGAAAATCGAACATGTATAGAACATTTGATTAAGATGGCCTGAGTTACCACTCAATATTCTGGGGCACAGAGGATGCAATGTCTCCAATGTTGTATAATAAAAATAATAATTATTTTTTAATTGAGGACATCTTACAAGATGAACCAGATATTACAAGTTTAAGCGGGAAAGAAAATCATGTTACCATATTACAATATAGCCATATTTCTACCTTTCAGGGAGGTGTTGGTGCTGGAGAAGATGGTTCGAATGGAAAGCAGACTGGATTTAAAGGCAAGGGACGACGTCTAAAGCAAAAGGCCCTGAAAGTCCCCAAACAGTCTGATAAGGTAAGCACTTTCCGCTAGTAATCTATGAAACATATGATATTTAATTCGTTGTGTATCATATTTAAGCGAAATTATGGGATATTTTATTCTTGTATTAGTCAAAAATCTAGCAGGAAGATAATTACGACACTAACGTAAAATGTAGTATATTTGTGTGTACTACTTACGGTAAGACGTACAGAAGTAGTAGTAAAAATTGAGATGTGATGTTCTGGTCACCAGAGTATTCCTCTTCAAACCTTCATAAAGCTCCACATATTCTTGATCCAGGCCATAGTTGGGATTATGAGATCAGCATCACGCTCGGCCAGGTTGGATGTAGTACGCGTATTTGAGAACCGCGCAGAAACAGGGAACTGACTGGAAATATCCTGGTCCAGATCACATACCCAGGGATTCGAAACCGGGTCTTTGCCGTAGTAGCCAACTAATGCTTTACCAACTGACCTACCGCGGCTCTTGTTACTACATACTAAAGTTTCAAAGAATTTTGAACTTGCAGCTGATACTTTCGAAAAAAAAAATCCAATACAAACACTGTGATATTTTCAACCCTCAAATATAGCCTGAATCAAATAAAACATTACATTACTACACACTAAAATTTAATTTGCTTCTGGCTATATTGGGGGGGGGGATCATGATGTTTACATTGGAAATTATTTTTTCTCGGAAGGTTTCAGCAGAAAGTTCGCAATTTTTAACACGAGATATCATCTTCAAATCTCCAATTCCGGAGTTGTCTATGTGGGGTCCGACGACATTCAACGTCAGTCTTCTTCTTCACTGTAGCCGGCCCCGTGGCGGAGTGGTTAGCACATAGCGCTAGGACACCAGGGGTAAAGGGTTCGAATCCCCGCCTGGGCATGGATGTTTGTGAGTCTCCATTCATCAATTTCATCATATCATCACTCATCCCCATCTTCGCAAATTAGCCAAAAGTGGCACAAGAAGAGAAGTAAAATAAAGTAAATCAATCAATTAATCAATCTTCTTCACAGTCTGGTCACTATTGACGAAAACAAGGTATAATTTGTAACTAGAGCGTGCATATTTTCCGAGATATGTATAAAAAATCGTATTTTGGATTTCTCGTCAAGGAAAAAGCATGGATTTTACAATACAAAATCTTTGTCCTAAAGTATCAGAAACATGTGCGCAATTCTTGCCACGAGAATGGAAAACATATTGGACAATACGTAACTATCGTTTTGAACCTTTATGTTCTGCCATTGTCTGCGTGGGGGCCCGACGAAATTTAAATTTCCTAAAGAAAACAATATTTGTAAAATTTCTTGTTCTTCTACTACAGAGTATTCCCTGACATTCGCTACGAGACTCATCGGCAAGCGGCCCGGCAAGCAGCGCTTGTCTTTTCAGGTGAACGGGGTCCGCGAAAGTCGCTAAGTCGCTAGAGTCGGCTATTAAAATTACAGTTTTCATATTGTGTACTAACCTTGACTACAGAATGTGTTGAAAATGATGTCCCTCTGCTGCAACACATTCCTGGCATCTCCGAAGGAAATTGGCAGTTACACGTGCAAGTTCGTCTACTGTAATTCTCCCGATTTCTCGTACAATACTCTCTTTTAACTCACGGATGGTGTGCGGATTGTCTTTGTATACTTTATTTTTTAGATTTCCCCGTTTTTCTTTTCACTTTTATTCAGAACTGACCCTGTTACTCTAAACTTTTTTACGAGGTTTAATATAGTGGTTCTATGCGGAACGGGAACACCAGGAAATTTCGTTGCAAAACGTCGTTGCACTTCTTTACAATTCCTCTTTCCGAAGTAACACTCGACAAGATAAATCCTTTGTTGTAATGTGAACTTTTGTGGTGCCATATTAAGCCACAATCGTCAACACATGGACACGACACAACACAACTTCCGAGGGAGGATTATACTGGCGTCAGTCTGCAACGTCAACAGAAAAGGAAAGAGAGCGAAGGCAGGGACAGCGAAAAAAACAGACTGTAGCGTGCGACTGTTGCGGACCCGTTCACCGGGAAAGACAAGCGTTGACGCCGGGCCGCTTGCCGCCGAGTCTCGTAGCAAATGTCAAGATATGCTCTTTATTTGCTAAATATTTTTCTCTCTCTAGCACAGGCTTGTAGCTTAGACTGCACTGAAAAGACGAGCTGTAATTTGTTACTCTAGCATTCGTAGTTACTGAAGTATATTCTTTTTATTTAAAACCTTGTGCAATTTTAAACTTCTTGTCCTTATCCCGAAAAACGGGCCTCGGGTTAAATCGCTGTGATTTGCCACCTAGTAGAGGATTTTAATTGTCCGCACTTTATTTTATCTCTTACTAAATTGGAACTAAATATTAAGGCAATAGTAACTCCTTTTAAACTTCGAGTTTTGAACAACCCCAAAGAAAGTGGGAAGCTGTCACGGCCACCCATTTTCTTCCGAGATCCATTTTTTAATCAAACGTACGACATGTACTATGTACATACCACTGTGTTTGCCCCATCATCGTTTTTCACCATTTCATTGTCCATTCTCATCGTAGTAAGATAATCTAGATATTTCTAGTTTGGGCGGGAAGGAAAATCATGTCACCATATTGAAATATTGCCATATCTCTACCTTTCAGGGAGGTGTTGGTACCCAAGAAGGTGATTGGAATGGAAAACAGACCTGTGCTAAGGGCAAGGGACGACGCCGAAAGCAAAAGGCCCGCAAGAAGTCAAATAAGGTAAGCAAGCTCTTCTCCCTAGTCATCTATGAATTACATATGATATGTTATTTGTGCTTCAAATGAATTCGAAATTATTGGATATTTTATTCGGCTATGAAACTTTTGCGTATTATTCAAAATAGCATGAACATTTACGACACTAAAGTATAATGTTGTAATGCTTTTGTGAACTACTTCCGTTAAGACGGGGAGAAGTAGTACTTGAAATTGAGATGCAATATTCTGTTCATTACCACCAGACAATTTCGCTCCATTGCCTTTAAATCGCTGTGATTTCTGGTTTATTAGAGGCAGAAGTGATATTCCCTTTCGTTTTTCCTAATTGTCCTTACTTTTATTATCTCTTACTAAATAGTAACCAAATATTCAGGCAATAGTAATCCTGTTAACTCTTTTTAACCTTTACCCGTTCACTCAGAGATCTAGATTTTGAATCAACTGTACGGTGTGTAGTATCATCCTTTTCATAATTTCATCATTCATCCTCATAACAACAATTAATTTAACGCAATATACAAAAAGTAACTCAAATCGAAAAGAAGAAAGAAACCAACGTTGGGAGTGGAATTTTTCCTTGACTTATTTACAACCTATACACATACGTATGAGGAGACACGAAGCAGCAATGATTTCCCTCGTTTCGAGGTTGCATGTGTTTTGTTGTGTTACTGTATTGTTATACAGTTCCTTTTTAATTGTTGCACGCTTGCAGGCAGAACACCGAAGGAACTGCAAAGTACATAAGTCACAATAAATACAGTGCCTTTCACGGCCGAGGTGGTATCTTGTGCACCGGGAAGTAAGATCGCAACCTACAGCTGTAGGCTGACCTTGGCACTGGACGCGTCAGTGCTTCAACATGCATCCAGATAGCTGGTGTCAAGTTTGCACGTGTTTGTGAAGCGTTAAGGTGTTAAAAAAGTATTTTAGAATGTTTTGTTTTGTTTTACGTATTCCTGGTGCTTTTCTCCAGTCAAATAATGACACGCTATCCGCATAATTTAAAACAACGAATTTTTATGTACGAATCTTACGTCATTACAAATTTTGGTAGGGAAGTTAGATGAAGTTTTGCAGCAGAGTTACCAGATGTTCCTGTTTCGAACAGAGACAGTGTTCGGATACTTGTGAACAAATTTAGGGAATCAGGGTCTGTTCTTGATAAGAATCGAAGGGTTAAACGACTTCTCCTTACTTAGGAGAAACTAGACGACGTTGCAGCACAATTGGAACACTCGTCAAAAATCCCTCCGGCGCCTTGCACAAGAAACAGACATTTTCATGACGTCTGCGTGGCGAGTTACCATGCTTTTAAACATGAAGCCATACATTAGAAGATTTGAAATAATATAACAGGAGAGTAATTGAAGCAATTTACGAACAGGAACTGATGACTGTTAGTGAAAATTCCCTATAAATATGTCGTAAATATGTGGATGTTGGAGGACATCAATTCCAACACTTCTTGTAACAAGGTAACGTCCTTATTTTAATTGTAACTGTCAATGTAATTGTACGACCTTATTTCATTACGTAGCTAGCAGTTCCAGTTACGCAGATGTTGCATCTAGTTTTCCGGCCGACGCGATGTTACTTCCCGGCGCGCTATCCTTTGCTCCACGGCCACTTCGGTCGTGAAAGGCAGTGTAATAACTACACTGCACTACGCAGAAAGATGAAGACAAAGGCCTAAGTAAAATGAGAAACCTGACGAAAGGCAAATTAACACCCAGATAGCAAATAAAAAGTGACCTAACCTAATGTTCCTAAATGTAAAAGATAATGACTGTAAACACGAGAGGAAAAGTCTTAATGACGCAGAAAAAAATAATAGAGCACAACAAACTGAAAGAGAAGGGAGATAAGGTTGAACCTCCTAACAAGATACAACCACTCATTAGCGGCCCCTGCTTATTCACACATTCGCACGTACACACCCAAATAAATGTTTAATGCGATTAATTTTTATGACAATTATTTATTGAACACCATTTTTTAAAAACATCACATGTTCCCAGGTCACATCACCTTCCATTTACTTCCTTACTTCAGCGTTTCTGAGTTACCCTCTCGTCGAATGAGGTTCGCATTCGCAGCTTTTCAAAGAACATCCCCTGGCGCTGTTTTCAGAGGCGAGTAGAGAAAGCAGAAAGGCTCTTATGGCCTTGATCAGAAGGCTTCCGGACTCGCTTCGCACGAAAAATTGAGATGTAGAACCTACAGGCATGCGCTCACTTCCCTCTTCGTCATGTAGTGTTGCAATCTGTTTCCATTCCTTGCCGTGTGACGGAGTCGAGAGCAACCAACACATCATTGCAAATTGAGTTTCTTTTTAGAAAGGGAAATTTCGATATCTCTCACACCGCACGCTGTTCCGAACATGGCAGAGAAATTCGCAAACATTTGGTGCCTTGCCTTGAACGACGAAAGGAAGGGGAAGCAGGTTACAGCGAAACCGGAGCTTTAAACAAAATGTTGCATTGCAACAATGAACTAACTGCCTTTTCTTAGTATAAAGAAAGAAAGATTGTTATTGCCTACACATTTCGGGTGGATTTGCAAGGGAGGAAGAATGAAGAAACCCTGTTCAAAGATCAGAAGTTTGAAGTTTTGCATTCAACGGTGGAAAAATAGAATATAGAGATTATTGTTTCAATCTGTTTTTTCAGTGACGGATCAACAGGTTGCAAATAGAGCTTTGATGCATGCCCATTTCACAGTGATTCTGAATGCCAAATAAGTCGGCAAAAATAGAAATTTTGACTTTTCGATAAGGGGATATAAAACATGAACACTTCTGTAAACAACTAAATGGGGCATGAAACTGCCAGAGAATTTTTTCTCTGAATTCATTATTTGTTCTTGTTTTTGGGCCTCAAAATGGCGGTTCGTGAAAATGGAATTATCGGACTATATTTTGTGCTTATTTTTAAGACATGTTGGAGCAATTATTTTTTCGCAAGACAATATAACAGTCGGTAACGCGTCTGACTACCATGCTCAAGGTCCCGGGTTCGATCCCCGGCCGGTTCAAATCCGGGAACTTTTCTAACGATGGAAGCGGCCCCGGCGCCCACCCAGCGTCGAATAACATGGGTACCTGGGGGAAACCCTGGGGGGTAAAGGCGGTCAGGGGCGTGATGATGATCACATCACCCCCACTCACGACCGGATCAAGAAAGTGTGGGGCGTTACCCCCACACCTCCTATACGCCTTCATGGCGTGGTGCTAAGCACAGGGGAACACTTTACCTTTTTTTTTTACCTTTTTTATATAATTGTGCTACGTAGACTCACAACTTCTCATTAATGTACAGAAAGAAACACGTATTTGAATTATAGTAAATCTTGCGCTTTTATTTTTTACTTGAAAATACAAAAGTTATCTTGAGATAACATAGCTTCCGGCGCTATTTCCCGCGACGATTTCTAAAACAAAGGATACTCTAAAATATTGTGAAAACGGTACGGGAGAAAAAGTTTAGCTACTTTTTGCTATTTTTGACAAATTTAGCCTATTTGTGAACGTGTGCTCCGTTGTTAATGCATCAGCTAGCAATCCTGAATCAAACGTGGTCACATGTGCGCGCTAGGGGAATAGGAGGTCTCAGATTTCGCTATCAGCTCATGCTTAATACATACAGAAGTAGTGCAGCGTAACAGTTATTTATTCAAACGTCCCCGACAACCCCTAACACCCCCTAAACTTTCATCAACACCCTCCCTAACATTTTCCCCAAAGACTCGGCTGTGTAAATATTATCTAGAAGAAAAATTACTTCGTAAATCCGAATTATAATTACATTAAAGTATTTTATTAACAATACCTTTATTGATTAAACAATTGTATTTATTTTGAACATCTTAATTGTATTTCACAATTGATAAAAATGAGCGAAAAGAACATGTTTAAATACCAAGCTGAAACGTTGGAGCGCACATATGGGTGAAATTTACACAGACAATGTGTGCACGGCCCTGTGAGGGGAACTAACGAAGTCTCATAGCTGATTCAAGGTGATGACATTTGAATGTGTTTAATGGAAAGGTACTGAAAAGGGTCACCTCAGGTACACTCATTGGTAAAGAGGAAAAAAATATTTCAGAATCGCTTGGGCCATTTTTACCCATTCACTTGTCCTTGCGGGCTAATGGTGGTGGTGAGTAGTGTATTTTTAGCGGTTCAAAATCATACTTGGTACGAGGCCTATTGTTTTTATTAATTTAACCACAATGGTAAACCTATTTTGATGATGTTTTTGTCGATTTTATACTATTGCAAATCTGTGTTTTTTCACCTCATACTTGGTACGAGGTTTATTGTTTTTATTAATTTAACCACAATGATAAACCTATTTTGAAGATGTTTTTGTCCTTTTTATAGTATTGCAACTGTGATTTTTCATCTCGTATTTCGTACGAGTGTCATAATTTCTTACGAGTTAAATTATGTAACATTACATAATATTGTGATGCCCCTGTTAGGTTAAACAGCATAAAAATTTCACAGCAAGAATTCTCATATTTACTGACGATTTTTTTAATAGAGTTAATAATGAGTTATAAAATGTGTTGTGATTCCACTATAAACTGTATACAAAATATGCAGACTCTGGAATGAGATAGACGAAGCTTATGAACCTAGACCTATACAGTTGTACAATCTGGCAATGAATGGATGTTTCTTTTTTATCAAGCATAGCAGTGTGTTTTCGCTTATTTTAATATCAGGCAACAATGTTAGAAAGTGTGTGCCCCAAGAATACAATTTAAAATCACTAATGTGATATGAACTTGTGTGTATTTGAATATGCGAAAGTAGTGTATTTTGGACAGTTCTGCAACCTTAAGTGGGGTTCAGTGTTGCCAACCCACCCCAAAGAAAATTTCACCAAAACCTCAAAAACTCACTTTCTCTCCACGTTCCGCGCCTCATTTATTGCGCTGACGATGTTTCACAGCGCAGAAAAAGCCGGTACGAGTAAATCCTCAAGTGGGGTTCAGTGTTGCCAAACCACGAAAATTTCACCAAAACCTCAGAAACTCACTTTCTCTCCACGTTCCGCGCCTGACGATGTTTCACAGCGCAGAAAAAGCCGGTACGAGTAAATGCACTTTCTCATCCTAAGAAAGATAAGGATGAATGCGCCTTATCGTAATTTTCCAAGTCCGGGACCATGTTTATATATCGTGACCTTTGTAAACCTCTCGGGAACGATGTGCCACACAGACACACACACGCGTGCGCGCCTGTATTGTGACGCAAGCAAACAAAACAAATAATAATTGTTTTTTTAGGATTCCTGGCCCCTATAACCTAGCCAGGGTGCGTGGTGCCCAACCAAAAAAAAAAGGTTCTAACGGCTGCGGTTAGATAACCACACCTCTGTAGAGTTTCACGTGTTTTTCTTTCTCAAACTTCCATGAAACTCTACAGAGGACCTCCGTAATGCATGCAACGTGTACTAACGACTCTAGTGTTATTTGATGTTGTATTTTTGATATAGAGTTTTATTTGTGAGATAGATAAAAATTATTTTTATTATAATATTTTCTTGATGAAGATGGAGAATGTGTGTGTGTTACAAATAAAGTTGCATGCTTTTTTTTAGTGTGTGTGTGTGCTCGTTGTTCTGCAGCACCTGAAATGAAAAAAAATATTCATTGTCGTGCTATAGTGCAAAAAAAAACTGATGAAAAAAAGACATTGTAACTGATAACTGGTGAAATTGACATTGTAACTGATCTGAACTAGTGAAATTCGTATTATCATTGTAACTGATTGTGCTAGTACAAAATTCTTATTGTAACTGATTGTGCAAGAAAAAATGTTAAACCTGTTAAAACTGCTCCGTGACCCTCTCGTTCTTCACGTCGTACGCGAAGGACTTCTCGGCGACCAGGATGACGCTGCACACGGTATCCTCGGGCAGCGCGTCGTGGAACTCGCAGACGACCTTGATGTTGGTGCGATCGTTGACCACGACCTGCTTCCGCTTCGTCGTGTTGATGACGGACATCGGCCTGTGGGTTTTGAATTCGCTGGGCGTGTAGTACATGTCCACGCTTCCCTCGGTCACGCGTTTGTAAGCGGTGTACGCTTCGTAAAGTTTGAGGTAATCATCTTTGGTCATGTCGAGGTTGTAATTTTCGCGCGGGAACACTTCGTTCCTACCATTCTTCAGATAAACGTTCTTGATCTTGCAGTCGTCGAACTTGCTGGAATCTTTTTCCTGATTCTTGTCCCTCCCGTCTGAACGAGCACTATGACGAAATCTGGCATGTCGAACTGTATGTTGTTGAACTGCGTCGTCACGTCGAATTCCATGTGACTTCCTGACGCTATCTTCTGCACGCACTGGTAACCGTGAAAGTGAATCGGCACCTGCGGACTTTTCAAGATCTCCGCTTTCTACTTGAGGGCGTAGTTCGTTTCGTATTCCATCACCGGCATTCTCAACTCCATGCTCCGGATGACGCACTTGGCTGCTTCGGGTAAAGTGTTGGGCAGCGGCGTGATACCGTCCGGACCCAAAGTTGCGTATCGCATCAGTGCGTCGTTGTCGTTGGCCGCTCTTCGAAATGTGATTCTCAGTCCTCCCTTCCACATGATCTCCTTGTAGTCCGAGAAGAATCCCGGAAGCAGACGCATGAGAAAGAGCACCGTGTGACTTCTCGTCGATATTTTCGTCCCCGCTTCGAACCCTCCCGCTTGATAGTATGCTGCGTCCGTTTTGGATAATTTCAATGTTCCCACTGCCGTCGACGTGATGCCTGGATAATCGATTCTGTCGATGACGGTGTTGTGTTTCCTCACCTCCACCTGCGAGAACAGGTGAGGCACGAAGTTGTCCACGAGTATCAAATTTGCTGCTGCGGGGAACGCGTCTCCGCTTTCTTTCTTCACCACGTCGAATTGAAGGTAAGGGTCCGCTCTGTGAGGATGAACGAACCCGTCGCCTACGTCCACGTCGTATTCGATCTCCCGGTTCGCTTCGTTCAAATTTGCGAACGTGCGACGGTTCGGAGGAAAATATTGCAATTCGTAACTTTCGATTTGTTCCATTTTCTTTCCACTATGTGTTATTTATTATACGTTGATCTCCAGGACGGCAGTGGTCGTGGCACCTGCAAAATCCACCACGTCTCCTTTCTCGTTCGTCACCACCAACTCTATGTTGTCTATGCGGTTGCGACATACTGGAAAATAGATCGGCGATCCCAAGTCTTACCGTTTCCAAGATAACCCCACTTCCGGTCGCCATTTTCGATTTCCGAACATAGGTTCTATTCATACTTTTTCTCACGTATAGGTGTACATGATGAATCCGCAAACAGATTTTTCCCAAGTCTTACCGTTTCCAAGATAACCCCACTTCCGGTCGCCATTTTCGATTTCCGAACATAAGTTCTATTCATACTTTTTCTCACGTATAGGTGTACGTGATGAATCCGCAAACAGATTTTTCCCAAGTCTTACCGTTTCCAAGATAACCCCACTTCCGGTCGCCATTTTCGATTTCCGAACATAAGTTCTATTCATACTTTTTCATACGTATAGGTGTACATGATGAATCCGCAAACAGATTTTTCCCAAGTCTTACCGTTTCCAAGATAACCCCACTTCCGGTCGCCATTTTCGATTTCCGAACATAGGTCCTATTCATACTTTTTCTCACGTATAGGTGTACATGATGAATCCGCAAACAGTTTTTTTTGCCAAGTCATGAATTGGAGGGTTCTATGACAACCTATATTAATTCTCGTAAGAGAACAGAAAACACACAAAAAAAAACAATACTGTGGTCACTACAACAAATAGTCTTCTTCAACCCCTATCCAACAAACCAAAAAAAATCATCATCCTAACTAGAACCATGTAACTATCTACCATCTGTTATAGATGTTTTGTGAACTAAGTGGTGCTTTGTTTGTGTGTACAATGCTTTTTGCACTTGGTTATCATCACCTAACATGTTATTAATTGTTTTTTTTTAAAATTAATTACAACTGAAAACTAATAATTAATATTATCTAAAGTTACTAATTAATAGTATACAAGTAATTGATATAATTTTTTTGTTCTTGTTGCTAGTGTTGGGTAATTATAGTTGTTGCAAAATATATAGCTCTCGCGTATGACAGTTTCTGAGTTTTGTTGGGTATATATAGACGAATCGAAATTTTACTTGTTATGTTAAATTGTATGTTAGGGTACATGGTAGGAGAAATCATTGTATATTAGAGCGCTCTTTTGATGATTTGCCTATAACTGCATACAGGCAGCCAACCCAGCAGGTGGCACACCGCCGAATGAATCGAAAACAAATGCTTTGTTGTTGCTGGTTTTCAAGTAGCAAATCCAAATGTGTACCTGGATTTTCGTAACTGTCCAGGTTAACCACACCACACTCTTTTTTCTTCACAACAGAGGGTAGAGAATCGGACATGAAAACACCCCTGAAGTGCTTGATTCCCAACGGGCTCGATCAGAGCATCAATGTCGAGGTTGGACAGCGGCTCTTCTTTTTTTTTTAATTTGTTCAAAAGCTTTGAGCTTCCTGCCCACGCCTTTCCCCTTCTTTTCCATTGCCAGGTTGTGGCGTTTTTGCTCTTCCAACTCGGCCTTGTTCTTTTTTGCATCGATGACGGTTTTGGCGATAGCGGCACTTCCGCCGGCCAAGCTACCTACAGCACCCAGAGCAGCCAGGATGGCCGGGATGGTGAATATGAAACATCAGGCCTTTTTTTTCTTGCTTTTGCGAATGTTGCAACCTCTTCAACTGAGGGATGCTGAGCAGCAATTTCATTCCGTGTCCTTTGACCAAGCAAGAACGTTTCTTCTCGCGTTGTTTCTTGGTGAGTAAGCCATCCAGGGCACCCAGCATTTTCAGATTCGAATATGGTATCTGGTACACGACACCCTTGGGCTTCATTTTGACGATATGTTATTTATATATTGTGTAAGCTTGAATATTTTTACAGAGCAGTTCGGGTAGGTTGTTATTTATAGACCCCACCCCAATTTTTTTTGTTTTGTGTTCATGGCGATGGTCGTACCTAATGCAGCGACCCGTTCACCCAGCGAGGCGTCTCTGCTGACGAGTCTCCCGAAACCTGCGTCCTCTAACTTTCTGTCAGCATCATGACGTACATCGAGATCGGTATTAGGATTGTAGGCAATATCGTGATCCTTGCATGCAGCATCCAGGGGATTCACACCCTTGTCGCCTCTCTCCAGTCGCTGATTAAGTTTGGTTCCGGGGCCGCAGTACTGGTAACCTGGCAGGTGCATCTCGAAGGGTAGTTTGTTGATGATGTCGTTCACGAGACCTCGACCCTCGGCCACGTTCCAAAATTTCGGAGGTAAGGTGTTGATGATCTTGATGAGGTACCCTATGCCTTTTGTTGTCGTTCACGATGAAGGTGGCAAGCTTGGAGCTAATCATGTCCACGATGCCCACCTTCTCGTTGTGGAAATTACGGTTGCCGGCATTCTCCTCGCCTGCAATGACCAGCAAAACGGTCCACGAGCTTTCTCACGTCGTCCACCCACACAAACTCCTTCGGCAGGGTGTTGTAGAGTTTGACGCCACTACCTGTTTTGACCTGGTTCCAGATCTGTAACGGGGAATTTGGACTCCGTAGAAAAATGACTGTACAGTCAATTCTCTACAGAGAAAAATGACTGCCCTTTCCAGTTCCCGTCAATTAAGCAGGGGGTAAAATATTCCCGTAGAAAAATTACTGCCTCTCAATTCCCACTTAAAAGAGGGGGTACAAATTCCCCGTAGAAAAGTGACTGCCATATTAAATCCTGCTTATATTAGGAGGGGGTACAATTTCCCCGTAGAAAAGTGACTGCCCCCTTAAATACTGCTTATATTAGGAGGGGGGTACAATTTCCCCGTAGAAAAGTGACTGCCCCCTTATATCCTGCTTATATTAGGAGGGGGTACAAATTCCCCGTAGAAAAGTGACTGCCCCCTTAAATCCTACTTATATTAGGAGGGGGTATAATTTCCCCGTAGAAAAGTGACTACCCCTTTAAATCCTGCTTATATTAGGAGGGGGTATAATTTCCCCGTAGAAAAGTGACTGCCCCTTAAATCCTGCTAATATGAGAAGGGTGTACAATTTCCCCGTAGAAAAGTGACTGCCCCCTTATATCCTGCTTATATTAGGAGGGGGTACAAATTCCCCGTAGAAAACTGACTGCCCCTTAAATTCTGCTTATATTAGGAAAGGGTACAATTTCCCCGTAGAAAAGTGACTGCCCCATTAAATCCTTCAAATATGAGAAGGGGGTACAATTTCCCCGTAGAAAAGTGACTGCCCCCTTATATCCTCCTTATATTAGGAGGGGGTACAAATTCCCTGTAGAAAAGTGACTGCCCCTTAAATCCTGCTTATATTAGGAGGGGGTATAATTTCCCCGTAGAAAAGTGACTGCCCCTTTAAATCCTGCTTATATTAGGAGGGGGTATAATTTCCCAGTAGAAAAGTGACTGCCCTATTAAATCCTGCTAATATGAGAAGGAGGTACAACTTCTCCGTAGAAAAGTGACTGCTCTATTAAATCCTGCTAATATGAGAAGGGGGTACAATTTCCCCGTAGAAAAGTGACTTCCCCCTTATATCCTGCTTAAATTAGGAAGGGGTACAAATTCCCTGTAGAAAAGTGACTGCCCCCTTAAATCCTGCTTATATTAGGAGGTGGAATAATTTCCCCGTAGAAAAGTGTCTGCCCCTTTAAATCCTGCTTATATTAGGAGGGGGTATAATTTCCCCGTAGAAAAGTGACTGCCCTATTAAATCCTGCTAATATGAGAAGGGGGTACAATTTCCCCGTAGAAAAGTGACTGCCCCCTTATATCCTGCTTATATTAGGAGGGGGTACAAATTCCCCGTAGAGAAGTGACTGCCCCCTTAAATCCTGCCTATATTAGGAGGGGGTATAATTTCCCCGTAGAAAAGTGACTGCCCCCTTAAATCCTGCTTATATTAGGAGGGGGTATAATTTCCCCGTAGAAAAGTGACTGCCCCCTTAAATCCTGCTTATATTAGGAGGGGGTACAAATTCCCCGTAGAAAAGTGACTGCCCCCTTAAATCCTGCTTATATTAGGAGGGGGTACAATTTCCCCGTAGAAATGTGACTGCCCCTTTGAATCCTGCTTATATTAGGAGGGGGTATAATTTCCCCGTAGAAAAATGTCTGCCTCCTTGAATCCTGCATATATTAGGAGGGGTACAAATTCCCCGTTGAAAAGTGACTGCCCCCTAAAATCCTGCTTATATTAGGAGGGGGTATAATTTCCCCGTAGAAAAGTGACTGCCCTATTAAATCCTGCTAATATGAGAAGGGGGTACAATTTCCCCGTAGAAATGTGACTGCCCCCTTATATCCTGCTTATATTAGGAAGGGGGTACAAATTCCCTGTAGAAAAGTGACTGCCCCCTTATATCCTGCTTATATTAGGAGGGGGTATAATTTCCCCGTAGAAAAGTGACTGCCCTATTAAATCCTGCTAATATGAGAAGGGGGTATAAATTCCCCGTAGAAAAGTGACTGCCCTATTAAATCCTGCTAATATGAGAAGGGGGTTCAATTTCCCCGTAGAAAAGTGACTGCCCCCTTATATCCTGCTAATATGAGAAGGGGGTACAATTGCCCCGTAGAAAGTGACTGCCCCCTTATATCCTGCTTATATTAGGAGGGTGTAAAAATCCCCGTAGAAAAGTGACTGCCCCCTTAAATCCTGCTTATATTAGGAGGGCGTATAATTTCCCCGTAGAAAAGTGACTGCCCCCTTATATACTGCTAATATTAGGAGGGGGTACAAATTCCCCGTAGAAAAGTGACTGCCCCATTAAATCCTGCTTATATTAGGAGGGGGTACAATTTCCCCGTAGAAATGTGACTGCCCCTTTGAATCCTGCTTATATTAGGAGGGGGTATAATTTCCCCGTAGAAAAATGTCTGCCTCCTTGAATCCTGCATATATTAGGAGGGGTACAAATTCCCCGTTGAAAAGTGACTGCCCCCTAAAATCCTGCTTATATTAGGAGGGGGTATAATTTTCCCATAGAAAAGTGACTGCCCTATTAAATCCTGCTAATATGAGAAGGGGGTACAATTTCCCCGTAGAAAAGTGACTTCCCCCTTATATCCTGCTTATATTAGGAGGGGGTACAAATTCCCCGTAGAAAACTGACTGCCCCCTTAAATCCTGCTTATATTAGGAGGGGGAATAATTTCCACGTAGAAAAGTGACTGCCCCTTTAAATCCTGCTTATATTAGGAGGGGGTATAATTTCCCCGTAGAAAAGTGACTGCCCTATTAAATCCTGCTAATATGAGAAGGAGGTACAATTTCTCAGTAGAAAAGTGACTGCTCTATTAAATCCTGCTAATATGAGAAGGGGGTACAATTTCCTCGTAGAAAAGTGACTGCCCCCTTAAATCCTGCTTATATTAGGAGGGGATATAATTTCCCCGTAGAAAAGTGACTGCCCTATTAAATCCTGCTACTATGAGAAGGGGGTACAAATTCCCCGTTAAAAAGTGACTGCCCCCTTAGATCCTCCTTATATTAAAAGGGGGTACAATTTCCTCGTAGAAAAGTGACTGCCCCCTTAAATCCTGCTTATATTAGGAGGGGGTACAATTTCCCCGTAGAAAAGTGACTTCCCCTTTATATCCTGCTTATATTAGGAGGGGGTACAATTTCCCCGTAGAAAAGTGACTGCCCTATTAAATCCTGCTAATATGAGAAGGGGGTACAATTTCCCCGTAGAAAAGTGACTGCCCCTTATATCCTGCTTATATTAGGAGGGGGTACAAATTCCCCGTAAAAAAAGTGACAGCCCCTATAAATCCTGCTTATATTAGGAGGGGGTATAATTTCCCCGTAGAAAATTGACTGCCCCTTTAAATCCTGCTTATATTAGGAGGGGGTATAATTTCCCCGTAGAAAAGTGACAGCCCCTTTAAATCCTGCTTACATTAGGAGGGGGTACAATTTCCCCGTAGAAAAGTGACTGCCCTATTAAATACTGCTAATATGAGAAGGGGGTACAATTTCCCCGTAGAAAAGTGACTGCCCTATTAAATCCTGCTAATATGAGAAGGGGGTACAATTTCCTCGTAGAAAAGTGACTGCCCCCTTAAATCCTGCTTATATTAGGAGGGGGTATAATTTCCCCGTAGAAAAGTGACTGCCCCTTTAAATCCTGCTTACATTAGGAGGGGGTATAATTTCCCCGTAGAAAAGTGACTGCCCTATTAAATCCTGCTACTATGAGAAGGGGGTACAAATTCCCCGTTAAAAAGTGACTGCCCCCTTAAATCCTGCTTATATTAGGAGGGGGTACAAATTCCCCGTAGAAAAGTGACTGCCCCCTTAAATCCTGCTTATATTAGGAGGGGGAATAATTTCCCCGTAGAAAAGTGACTGCCCCTTTAAATCCTGCTTATATTAGGAGGGGGTATAATTTCCCCGTAGAAAAGTGACTGCCCTATTAAATCCTGCTACTATGAGAAGGGGGTACAAATTCCCCGTTAAAAAGTGACTCCCCCCTTAAATCCTCCTTATATTAAAAGGGGGTACAATTTCCTCGTAGAAAAGTGACTGCCCCCTTAAATCCTGCTTATATTAGGAGGGGGTACAAATTCCCCGTAGAAAAGTGACTTCCCCCTTATATCCTGCTTATATTAGGAGGGGGTACAATTTCCTCGTAGAAAAGTGACTGCCCCCTTAAATCCTGCTTATATTAGGAGGGGGAATAATTTCCCCGTAGAAAAGTGACTGCCCCTTTAAATCCTGCTTATATTAGGAGGGGGTATAATTTCCCCGTAGAAAAGTGACTGCCCTATTAAATACTGCTAATATGAGAAGGGGGTACAATTTCCCCGAGGAAAAGTGACAACCCTATTAAATCCTGCTAATATGAGAAGGGTGTACAATTTCCCCGTAGAAAAGTGACTGCCCCCTTATATCCTGCTTATATTAGGAGGGTGTACAAATTCCCCGTAGAAAAGTGACTGCCCCCTTAAATCCTCCTTATATTAAAAGGGGGTACAATTTCCTCGTAGAAAAGTGACTGCCCCCTTACATCCTGCTTATATTAGGAGGGGGTACAATTTCCCCGTAGAAAAGTGACTGCCCCTTTAAATCCTGCTTATATTAGGAGGGGGTACAATTTCCCCGTAGAAAAGTGACTGCCCTATTAAATCCTGCTAATATGAGAAGGGGGTACAATTTCCCCGTAGAAAAGTGACTTCCCCCTTATATCCTGCTTATATTAGGAGGGGGTACAAATTCCCCGTAGAAAACTGACCGCCCCCTTAAATCCTGCTTATATTAGGAGGGGGAATAATTTCCACGTAGAAAAGTGACTGCCCCTTTAAATCCTGCTTATATTAGGAGGGGGTATAATTTCCCCGTAGAAAAGTGACTGCCCTATTAAATCCTGCTAATATGAGAAGGAGGTACAATTTCTCAGTAGAAAAGTGACTGCTCTATTAAATCCTGCTAATATGAGAAGGGGGTACAATTTCCCCGTAGAAAAGTGACTTCCCCCTTATATCCTGCTTATATTAGGAGGGGGTACAAATTCCCCGTAGAAAAGTGACTGCCCCTTTAAATCCTGCTTATATTAGGAGGGGGTATAATTTCCCCGTAGAAAAGTGACTGCCCTATTAAATACTGCTAATATGAGAAGGGGGTACAAATTCCCCGTAGAAAAGTGACTGCCCCCTTATATCCTGCTTATATTAGGAGGGGGTACAAATTCCCCGTAGAAAAGTGACTGCCCCCTTAAATCCTGCTTATATTAGGAGGGGTATAATTTCCCCGTAGAAAAGTGACTGCCCCCTTAAATCCTGCTTATATTAGGAGGGGGTATAATTTCCCCGTAGAAAAGTGACTGCCCCCTTAAATCCTGCTTATATTAGGAGGGGGTATAATTTCCCCGTAGAAAAGTTACAGCCCCTTTAAATCCTGCTTACATTAGGAGGGGGTACAATTTCCCCGTAGAAAAGTGACTGCCCTATTAAATCCTGCTAATATGAGAAGGGGGTACAATTTCCCCGTAGAAAAGTGACTGCCCTATTAAATCCTGCTAATATGAGAAGGGGGTACAATTTCCTCGTAGAAAAGTGACTGCCCCCTTAAATCCTGCTTATATTAGGAGGGGATATAATTTCCCCGTAGAAAAGTGACTGCCCTATTAAATCCTGCTACTATGAGAAGGGGGTACAAATTCCCCGTTAAAAAGTGACTGCCCCCTTAGATCCTCCTTATATTAAAAGGGGGTACAATTTCCTCGTAGAAAAGTGACTGCCCCCTTAAATCCTGCTTATATTAGGAGGGGGTACAAATTCCCCGTAGAAAAGTGACTTCCCCCTTATATCCTGCTAATATTAGGAGGGGGTACAAATTCCCCGTAGAAAAGTGACTGCCCCCTTAAATCCTGCTTATATTAGGAGGGGGAATAATTTCCCCGTAGAAAAGTGACTGCCCCTTTAAATCCTGCTTATATTAGGAGGGGGTATAATTTCCCCGTAGAAAAGTGACTGCCCCTTTAAATCCTGCTTATATTAGGAGGGGGTACAATTTCCCCGTAGAAAAGTGACTGCCCCTTTAAATCCTGCTTATATTAGGAGGGGGTACAATTTCCCCGTAGAAAAGTGACTGCCCTATTAAATCCTGCTAATATGAGAAGGGGGTACAATTTCCCCGTAGAAAAGTGACTGCCCCTTATATCCTGCTTATATTAGGAGGGGTACAAATTCCCCGTAGAAAAAGTGACAGCCCCTATAAATCCTGCTTATATTAGGAGGGGGTATAATTTCCCCGTAGAAAAGTGGCTGCCCCTTTAAATCCTGCTTATATTAGGAGGGGGTATAATTTCCCCGTAGAAAAGTGACTGCCCTATTAAATCCTGCTAATATGAGAAGGGGGTACAATTTCCCCGTAGAAAAGTGACTGCCCTATTAAATCCTGCTAATATGAGAAGGGGGTTCAATTTCCCCGTAGAAAAGTGACTGCCCCCTTATATCCTGCTAATATGAGAAGGGGGTACAATTGCCCCGTAGAAAGTGACTGCCCCCTTATATCCTGCTTATATTAGGAGGGTGTAAAAATCCCCGTAGAAAAGTGACTGCCCCCTTAAATTCTGCTTATATTAGGAGGGCGTATAATTTCCCGGTAGAAAAGTGACTGCCCCCTTATATACTGCTTATATTAGGAGGGGGTACAAATTCCCCGTAGAAAAGTGACTGCCCCCTTAAATCCTGCTTATATTAGGAGGGGGTACAATTTCCCCGTAGAAATGTGACTGCCCCTTTGAATCCTGCTTATATTAAGAGGGGGTATAATTTCCCCGTAGAAAAATGTCTGCCTCCTTGAATCCTGCATATATTAGGAGGGGTACAAATTCCCCGTTGAAAAGTGACTGCCCCCTAAAATCCTGCTTATATTAGGAGGGGGTATAATTTCCCCGTAGAAAAGTGACTGCCCTATTAAATCCTGCTAATATGAGAAGGGGGTACAATTTCCCCGTAGAAATGTGACTGCCCCCTTATATCCTGCTTATATTAGGAAGGGGGTACAAATTCCCTGTAGAAAAGTGACTGCCCCCTTATATCCTGCTTATATTAGGAGGGGGTATAATTTCCCCGTAGAAAAGTGACTGCCCTATTAAATCCTGCTAATATGAGAAGGGGGTATAAATTCCCCGTAGAAAAGTGACTGCCCTATTAAATCCTGCTAATATGAGAAGGGGGTTCAATTTCCCCGTAGAAAAGTGACTGCCCCCTTATATCCTGCTAATATGAGAAGGGGGTACAATTGCCCCGTAGAAAGTGACTGCCCCCTTATATCCTGCTTATATTAGGAGGGTGTAAAAATCCCCGTAGAAAAGTGACTGCCCCCTTAAATCCTGCTTATATTAGGAGGGCGTATAATTTCCCCGTAGAAAAGTGACTGCCATATTAAATCCTGTTAATATGAGAAGGGGGTACAAATTCCCCGTAGAAAAGTGACTGCCCTATTAAATCCTGCTAATATGAGAAGGTGGTACAAATTCCCCGTAGAAAAGTGACTGCCCCCTTATATCCTGCTTATATTAGGAGGAGGTATAATTTCCCAGTAGAAAAGTGACTGCCCCTTTAAATTCTGCTTATATTTGGAGGTGGTATAATTTCCCCGTAGAAAAGTGACTGCCCTATTAAATCCTGCTAATATGAGAAGGGGGTACCATTTCCCCGTAGAAAAGTGACTGCCCCCTTATATCCTGCTTATATTATGAGGAGGTACAAATTCCCCGTAGAAAAGTGACTGCCCCTTAAATTCTGCTTATATATTTTGAGGGGGTACAATTTCCCCGTAGAAAAGTGACTGCCCCTTTAAATCCTGCTTATATTAGGAGGGGGTATAATTTCCCCCAAGAAAAGTGACTGCCCTATTAAATCCTGCTAATATGAGAAGGGGGTACAATTTCCCCGTAGAAAAGTGACTGCCCCCTTATATCCTCCTTATATTAGGAGGGGGTACAAATTCCCCGTAGAAAAGTGACTGCCCCCTTAAATCCTGCTTATATTAGGAGGAGATATAATTTCCACGTAGAAAAGTGACTGCCCCTTTAAATCCTGCTTATATTAGGAGGGGGTATAATTTCCCCGTAGAAAAGTGACTGCCCTATTAAATCCTGCTAATATGAGAAGGAGGTACAATTTCTCCGTAGAAAAGTGACTGCTCTATTAAATCCTGCTAATATGAGAAGGGGGTTCAATTTCCCCGTAGAAAAGTGACTTCCCCCTTATATCCTGCTTATATTAGGAGGGGGTACAAATTCCCCGTAGAAAAGTGACTGCCCCCTTAAATCCTGCTTATATTAGGAGGGGGAATAATATCCCCGTAGAAAAGTGACTGCCCCTTTAAATCCTGCTTATATTAGGAGGGGGTATAATTTCCCCGTAGAAAAGTGACTGCCCTATTAAATACTGCTAATATGAGAAGGGGGTACAATTTCCCCGTAGAAAAATGACTGCCCCCTTATATCCTGCTTATATTAGGAGGGGGTACAAATTCCCCGTAGAAAAGTGACTGCCCCCCTAAAATCCTGCTTATATTAGGAGGGGTATAATTTCCCCGTAGAAAAGTGACTGCCCCCTAAAATCCTGCTTATAATAGGAGGGGGTATAATTGCCCCGTAGAAAAGTGACTGCCCCCTTAAATCCTGCTTATATTAGGTAGGGGTATAATTTCCCCGTAGAAAAGTGACAGCCCCTTTAAATCCTGCTTACATTAGGATGGGGTACAATTTCCCCGTAGAAAAGTGACTGCCCTATTAAATCCTGCTAATATGAGAAGGGGGTACAATTTCCCCGTAGAAAAGTGACTGCCCTATTAAATCCTGCTAATATGAGAAGGGGGTACAATTTCCTCGTAGAAAAGTGACTGCCCCCTTAAATCCTGCTTATATTAGGAGGGGGTACAAATTCCCCGTAGAAAAGTGACTGCCCCCTTAAATCCTGCTTATATTAGGAGGGGGAATAATTTCCCCGTAGAAAAGTGACTGCCCCTTTAAATCCTGCTTATATTAGGAGGGGGTATAATTTCCCCGTAGAAAAGTGACTGCCCTATTAAATCCTGCTACTATGAGAAGGGGGTACAAATTCCCCGTTAAAAAGTGACTGCCCCCTTAAATCCTCCTTATATTAAAAGGGGGTACAAATTCCCCGTAGAAAAGTGACTTCCCCCTTATATCCTGCTAATATTAGGAGGGGGTACAAATTCCCCGTAGAAAAGTGACTGCCCCCTTAAATCCTGCTTATATTAGGAGGGGGAATAATTTCCCCGTAGAAAAGTGACTGCCCCTTTAAATCCTGCTTATATTAGGAGTGGGTATAATTTCCCCGTAGAAAAGTGACTGCCCTATTAAATACTGCTAATATGAGAAGGGGGTACAATTTCCCCGAGGAAAATTGACAGCCCTATTAAATCCTGCTAATATGAGAAGGGTGTACACTTTCCCCGTAGAAAAGTGACTGCCCCCTTATATCCTGCTTATATTAGGAGGGTGTACAAATTCCCCGTAGAAAAGTGACTGCCCCCTTAAATCCTCCTTATATAAAAAGGGGGTACAATTTCCCCGTAGAAAAGTGACTGCCCTATTAAATCCTGCTAATATGAGAAGGGGGTACAATTTCCCCGTAGAAAAGTGACTGCCCCTTTAAATCCTGCTTATATTAGGAGGGGGTACAATTTCCCCGTAGAAAAGTGACTGCCCTATTAAATCCTGCTAATATGAGAAGGGGGTACAATTTCCCCGTAGAAAAGTGACTGCCCCTTATATCCTGCTTATATTAGGAGGGGTACAAATTCCCCGTAGAAAAAGTGACAGCCCCTATAAATCCTGCTTATATTAGGAGGGGGTATAATTTCCCCGTAGAAAAGTGACTGCCCCTTTAAATCCTGCTTATATTAGGAGGGGGTATAATTTCCCCGTAGAAAAGTGACTGTCCTATTAAATCCTGCTAATATGAGAAGGGGGTACAATTTCCCCGTAGAAAAGTGACTGCCCTATTAAATCCTGCTAATATGAGAAGGGGGTTCAATTTCCCCGTAGAAAAGTGACTGCCCCCTTATATCCTGCTAATATGAGAAGGGGGTACAATTGCCCCGTAGAAAGTGACTGCCCCCTTATATCCTGCTTATATTAGGAGGGTGTAAAAATCCCCGTAGAAAAGTGACTGCCCCCTTAAATTCTGCTTATATTAGGAGGGCGTATAATTTCCCCGTAGAAAAGTGACTGCCCCCTTATATACTGCTTATATTAGGAGGGGGTACAAATTCCCCGTAGAAAAGTGACTGCCCCCTTAAATCCTGCTTATATTAGGAGGGGGTACAATTTCCCCGTAGAAATGTGACTGCCCCTTTGAATCCTGCTTATATTAGGAGGGGGTATAATTTCCCCGTAGAAAAATGTCTGCCTCCTTGAATCCTGCATATATTAGGAGGGGTACAAATTCCCCGTTGAAAAGTGACTGCCCCCTAAAATCCTGCTTATATTAGGAGGGGGTATAATTTCCCCGTAGAAAAGTGACTGCCCTATTAAATCCTGCTAATATGAGAAGGGGGTACAATTTCCCCGTAGAAATGTGACTGCCCCCTTATATCCTGCTTATATTAGGAAGGGGGTACAAATTCCCTGTAGAAAAGTGACTGCCCCCTTATATCCTGCTTATATTAGGAGGGGGTATAATTTCCCCGTAGAAAAGTGACTGCCCTATTAAATCCTGCTAATATGAGAAGGGGGTATAAATTCCCCGTAGAAAAGTGACTGCCCTATTAAATCCTGCTAATATGAGAAGGGGGTTCAATTTCCCCGTAGAAAAGTGACTGCCCCCTTATATCCTGCTAATATGAGAAGGGGGTACAATTGCCCCGTAGAAAGTGACTGCCCCCTTATATCCTGCTTATATTTGGAGGGTGTAAAAATCCCCGTAGAAAAGTGACTGCCCCCTTAAATCCTGCTTATATTAGGAGGGCGTATAATTTCCCCGTAGAAAAGTGACTGCCCCCTTATATACTGCTTATATTAGGAGGGGGTACAAATTCCCCGTAGAAAAGTGACTGCCCCCTTAAATCCTGCTTATATTAGGAGGGGGTACAATTTCCCCGTAGAAATGTGACTGCCCCTTTGAATCCTGCTTATATTAGGAGGGGGTATAATTTCCCCGTAGAAAAATGTCTGCCTCCTTGAATCCTGCATATATTAGGAGGGGTACAAATTCCCCGTTGAAAAGTGACTGCCCCCTAAAATCCTGCTTATATTAGGAGGGGGTATAATTTCCCCGTAGAAAAGTGACTGCCCTATTAAATCCTGCTAATATGAGAAGGGGGTACATTTTCCCCGTAGAAAAGTGACTTCCCCCTTATATCCTGCTTATATTAGGAGGGGGTACAAATTCCACGTAGAAAACTGACTGCCCCCTTAAATCCTGCTTATATTAGGAGGGGGAATAATTTCCACGTAGAAAAGTGACTGCCCCTTTAAATCCTGCTTATATTAGGAGGGGGTATAATTTCCCCGTAGAAAAGTGACTGCCCTATTAAATCCTGCTAATATGAGAAGGAGGTACAATTTCTCAGTAGAAAAGTGACTGCTCTATTAAATCCTGCTAATATGAGAAGGGGGTACAATTTCCTCGTAGAAAAGTGACTGCCCCCTTAAATCCTGCTTATATTAGGAGGGGATATAATTTCCCCGTAGAAAAGTGACTGCCCTATTAAATCCTGCTACTATGAGAAGGGGGTACAAATTCCCCGTTAAAAAGTGACTGCCCCCTTAGATCCTCCTTATATTAAAAGGGGTACAATTTCCTCGTAGAAAAGTGACTGCCCCCTTAAATCCTGCTTATATTAGGAGGGGGTACAATTTCCCCGTAGAAAAGTGACTTCCCCTTTATATCCTGCTTATATTAGGAGGGGGTACAATTTCCCCGTAGAAAAGTGACTGCCCTATTAAATCCTGCTAATATGAGAAGGGGGTACAATTTCCACCGTAGAAAAGTGACTGCCCCTTATATCCTGCTTATATTAGGAGGGGGTACAAATTCCCCGTAAAAAAAGTGACAGCCCCTATAAATCCTGCTTATATTAGGAGGGGGTATAATTTCCCCGTAGAAAATTGACTGCCCCTTTAAATCCTGCTTATATTAGGAGGGGGTATAATTTCCCCGTAGAAAAGTGACAGCCCCTTTAAATCCTGCTTACATTAGGAGGGGGTACAATTTCCCCGTAGAAAAGTGACTGCCCTATTAAATCCTGCTAATATGAGAAGGGGGTACAATTTCCCCGTAGAAAAGTGACTGCCCTATTAAATCCTGCTACTATGAGAAGGGGGTACAATTTCCCCGTACAAAGTGACTGCCCCCTTAAATCCTGCTAATATGAGAAGGGGGTACAATTTCCCCGTAGAAAAGTGACTGCCCCCTTAAAAACTCCTTATATTAGGAGGGGGTACAAATTCCCCGTAGAAAAGTGACTGCCCCCTTAAATCCTGCTTATATTAGGAGGGGGTTCAATTTCCCCGTACAAAAGTGACTTCCCCTTTAAATCCTGCTATATTAGGAGGGGGTACAATTTCCCCGTAGAAAAGTGACTGCCCTATTAAATCCTACTAATATGAGAAGGGGGTACAATTTCCCCGTAGAAAAGTGACTGCCCCCTTAAATCCTCCTTATATTAGGAGGGGGTACAAATTCCCCGTAGAAAAGTGACTGCCCCCTTAAATCCTGCTTATATTAGGAGGGGGTATAATTTCCCCGTAGAAAAGTGACTGCCCCCTTAAATCCTGCTTATATTAGGAGGGGGTATAATTTCCCCGTAGAAAAGTGACTGCCCCCTTAAATCCTGCTTATATTAGGAGGGGGTATAATTTCCCCGTAGAAAAGTGACAGCCCCTTTAAATCCTGCTTACATTAGGAGGGGGTTCAATTTCCCCGTACAAAAGTGACTTCCCCTTTAAATCCTGCTATATTAGGAGGGGGTACAATTTCCCCGTAGAAAAGTGACTGCCCTATTAAATCCTACTAATATGAGAAGGGGGTACAATTTCCCCGTAGAAAAGTGACTGCCCCCTTAAATCCTGCTTATATTAGTAGGGGGTATAATTTCCCCGTAGAAAAGTGACTGACCCTTTAAATCCTGCTTATATTAGGAGGGGGTATAATTTCCCCGTAGAAAAGTGACTGCCCTATTAAATCCTGCTACTATGAGAAGGGGGTACAATTTCCCCGTAGAAAGTGACTGCCCCCTTATATCCTGCTTATATTAGGAGGGGGTACAAATTCCCCGTTAAAAAGTGACTGCCCCCTTAAATCCTGCTAATATGAGAAGGGGGTACAATTTCCCCGTAGAAAAGTGACTGCCCCCTGTAAATCCTGCTTATATTAGTAGGGGGTACAATTTCCCCGTAGAAAAATGACTTCCCCTTTAAATCCTGCTTATATTAGGAGGGGGTATAATTTCCCCGTAGAAAAGTGATTGCCCTATTAAATCCTGCTACTATGAGAAGGTGTACAATTTCCCCGTAGAAAGTGACTGCCCCTTATATCCTGCTTATATTAGGAGGGGTACAAATTCCCCGTAGAAAAAGTGACAGCCCCTATAAATCCTGCTTATATTAGGAGGGGGTATAATTTCCCTGTAGAAAAGTGACTGCCCCTTTAAATCCTGCTTATATTAGGAGGGGGTATAATTTCCCCGTAGAAAAGTGACTGCCCTATTAAATCCTGCTAATATGAGAAGGGGGTACAATTTCCCCGTAGAAAAGTGACTGCCCTATTAAATCCTGCTAATATGAGAAGGGGGTTCAATTTCCCCGTAGAAAAGTGACTGCCCCCTTATATCCTGCTAATCTGAGAAGGGGGTACAATTGCCCCGTAGAAAGTGACTGCCCCCTTATATCCTGCTTATATTAGGAGGGTGTACAAATCCCCGTAGAAAAGTGACTGCCCCCTTAAATTCTGCTTATATTAGGAGGGGGTATAATTTCCCCGTAGAAAAGTAACTGCCCCCTTATATACTGCTTATATTAGGAGGGGGTACAAATTCCCCGTAGAAAAGTGACTGCCCCCTTAAATCCTGCTTATATTAGGAGGGGGTACAATTTCCCCGTAGAAATGTGACTGCCCCCTTGAATCCTGCTTATATTAGGAGGGGGTATAATTTCCCCGTAGAAAAATGTCTGCCCCCTTGAATCCTGCATATATTAGGAGGGGGTACAAATTCCCCGTTGAAAAGTGACTGCCCCCTTAAATCCGGGTAATATTAGGAGGGGGTATAATTTCCCCGTAGAAAAGTGACTGCCCCCTTAAATCCTGCTTATATTAGGGGGGGTACAATTTCCCCGTAGAAAAGTGACTGCCCCCTTAAATCCTGCTAATATGAGAAGGGGGTACAATTTCCCCGTAGAAAATTGACTGCCCCATTAAATCCTTCAAATATGAGAAGGGGGTACAATTTCCCCGTAGAAAAGTGACTGCCCCCTTATATCCTCCTTATATTAGGAGGGGGTACAAATTCCCCGTAGAAAAGTGACTTCCCCCTTAAATCCTGCTTATATTAGGAGAAGGTATAATTTCCACGTAGAAAAGTGACTGCCCCTTTAAATCCTGCTTATATTAGGAGGGTGTATAATTTCCCGGAAGAAAAGTGACTGCCCTATTAAATCCTGCTAATATGAGATGGAGGTACAATTTCTCCGTAGAAAAGTGACTGCTCTATTAAATCCTGCTAATATGAGAAGGGGGTACAATTTCCCCGTAGAAAAGTGACTTCCCCCTTATATCCTGCTTATATTAGGAGGGTGTTATAATTTCCCCGTAGAAAAGTGACTGCCCCCTTAAATCCTGTTTATATTAGGAGAAGGTATAATTTCCACGTAGAAAAGTGACTGCCCCTTTAAATCCTGCTTATATTAGGAGGGTGTATAATTTCCCGGAAGAAAATTGACTGCCCCATTAAATCCTTCAAATATGAGAAGGGGGTACAATTTCCCCGTAGAAAAGTGACTGCCCCCTTATATCCTCCTTATATTAGGAGGGGGTACAAATTCCCCGTAGAAAAGTGACTTCCCCCTTAAATCCTGCTTATATTAGGAGAAGGTATAATTTCCACGTAGAAAAGTGACTGCCCCCTTAAATCCTGCTAATATGAGAAGGGGGTACAATTTCCCCGTAGAAAATTGACTGCCCCATTAAATCCTTCAAATATGAGAAGGGGGTACAATTTCCCCATAGAAAAGTCACTGCCCCCTTATATCCTCCTTATATTAGGAGGGGGTACAAATTCCCCGTAGAAAAGTGACTGCCCCCATAAATCCTGCTTATATTAGGAGGGTGTTATAATTTCCCCGTAGAAAAGTGACTGCCCCCTTAAATCCTGTTTATATTAGGAGGGGGTATAATTTCCCCGTAGAAAAGTGACTGCCCCTTTAAATCCTGCTTATATTAGGAGGGGGTATAATTTCCCCGTAGAAAAGTGACAGCCCCTTTAAATCCTGCTTACATTAGGAGGGAATACAATTTCCCCGTAGAAAAGTGACTGCCCTGTTAAATCCTGCTAATATGAGAAGGGGGTACAATTTCCCCGTAGAAAAGTGACTGCCCTATTAAATCCTGCTAATATGAGAAGGGGGTACAATTTCCCCGTAGAAAAGTGACTGCCCCCTTAAATCCTGCTTATATTAGTAGGGGGTATAATTTCCCCGTAGAAAAGTGACTGACCCTTTAAATCCTGCTTATATTAGGAGGGGGTATAATTTCCCCCTAGAAAAGTGACTGCCCTATTAAATCCTGCTACTATGAGAAGGGGGTACAATTTCCCCGTAGAAAGTGACTGCCCCCTTATATCCTTCTTATATTAGGAGGGGGTACAAATTCCCCGTTAAAAAGTGACTGCCCCCTTAAATCCTGCTAATATGAGAAGGGGGTACAATTTCCCCGTAGAAAAGTGACTGCCCACTTAAATCCTGCTTATATTAGTAGGGGGTACAATTTCCCCGTAGAAAAGTGACTTCCCCTTTAAATCCTGCTTATATTAGGAGGGGGTATAATTTCCCCGTAGAAAAGTCACTGCCCTATTAAATCCTGCTACTATGAGAAGGGGGTACAATTTCCCCGTAGAAAAGTGACTGCCCCCTTATATCCTGCTTATATTAGGAGGGGGTACAAATTCCCCGTTAAAAGTGACTGCCCCCTTAAATCCTCCTTATATTAAAAGGGGGTACAATTTCCTCGTAGAAAAGTGACTGCCCCCTTAAATCCTGCTTATATTAGGAGGGGGTACAATTTCCCCGTAGAGAAGTGACTTCCCCTTTAAATCCTGCTTATATTAGGAGGGGGTACAATTTCCCCGTAGAAAAGTGACTGCCCTATTAAATCCTGCTAATATGAGAAGGGGGTACAATTTCCCCGTAGAAAAGTGACTGCCCCTTATATCCTGCTTATATTAGGAGGGGGTACAATTGCCCCGTAGAAAGTGACTGCCCCCTTATATCCTGCTTATATTAGGAGGGTGTACAAATCCCCGTAGAAAAGTGACTGCTCCCTTAAATTCTGCTTATATTAGGAGGGGGTATAATTTCCCCGTAGAAAAGTAACTGCCCCCTTATATACTGCTTATATTAGGAGGGGGTACAAATTCCCCGTAGAAAAGTGACTGCCCCCTTAAATCCTGCTTATATTAGGAGGGGGTACAATTTCCCCGTAGAAATGTGACTGCCCCCTTGAATCCTGCTTATATTAGGAGGGGGTATAATTTCCCCGTAGAAAAATGTCTGCCCCCTTGAATCCTGCATATATTAGGAGGGGGTACAAATTCCCCGTTGAAAAGTGACTGCCCCCTTAAATCCGGCTAATATTAGGAGGGGGTATAATTTCCCCGTAGAAAAGTGACTGCCCCCTTAAATCCTGCTTATATTAGGAGGGGGTACAATTTCCCCGTAGAAAAGTGACTGCCCCCTTAAATCCTGCAAATATTAGGAGGCGGTATAATTTCCCCGTAGAAAAGTGACTGCCCCCTTAAATCCTGCTTATATTAGGAGGGGGTATAATTTCCCCATAGAAAAGTGACTGCCCCATTAAATCCTGCTAATATGAGAAGGGGGTGCAATTTCCCCGTAGAAAAGTGACACGCCCCCTTAAATCCTGCTAATATGAGAAGGGGGTACAATTTCCCCGTAGAAAAGTGACTGCCCCCTTAAATTCTGCTTATATTAGGAGGGGGTATAATTTCCCCGTAGAAAAGTGACTGCCCCCTTAAATCCTGCGTATATTAAGAGGGGGTATAATTTTCCCGTAGAAAAGTGACTGCCCCCTTGAATCCTGCTAACAAGCGAAGGAATGTCTTAAACTAACAGCATGTCCCGTACTCTTTGTTTTATCGGGTACTTATTGGGATTCGCTATTACGTCTCCATTTTGCTTTCTCTCTGTTCTATCGTGGGCGATTCAGCTGCATTTTCCTTGAAAGTGTGGATTTTTGCGGCAATGCTTGAGCTGGTCGGCTAAAGTTAATGGGACGTCTGCCTTAATTAATCACGTTTGACATAGATATTTACTAGCTTGAAAGAAAATATACTTTATATTAGTTATTGTGATCAGAGGATTGTAGTAATCAATCTTTTATGCAGCATGTAAACTTTCAACGGATAGTCACAAGCCACAGCGAACATAACCACAACTCTATTTCATAATTACACCTACAGAAGGATGAGTTCCACACTGAACTGCTAGCTGACGGGTGCTAGAAATTTCCACTATTACTATCAAAAAGATGTGACTCGTCACTTCCTTCATTATTGTCTCCAAAATCCATGTTTTCTAACGATGCATGTACAGCCTACGTAGCGGGAAAGTGTGGTTTATGACTATATCACTACACAGATGACCACCTGGTTGGAGAGCCAAAAACTTCAGTGATGTACATATTATACTGCCATTCGATAAGAAATGTGACAATGTCTCGCACTTTTTGGACAGTGGGTTGCTTATTGTTCATGATGGTATGTTCAACAACAACAACATAAAAATCAAACATGTGGCTTAAGAATATCATCCACTGACTCCTTCATGTGTTAAACATGGTGAATAATATGTAATAGGTTAGTTGCAAACCACAACGAAATTATAAATGTCTGTATTTGATAAACACATCAGTTAATTAAAGTTTTTGTATAAATTGAAATACATCACATATTATATTAAAATGCCCTACAGCATTATTGAAATACATATTTAGTGAAAAGTGATAAATCATAATTCTCATGCTATATGCATTGTATATTATTTTTTTTTTCAATTTTTTTGAAGTTAAAACAATTGTTTTATTTGACTTGTGTACTCCTGGTGTTTCTGAATCGTATTGATTCTGATCAAAATGTTACAATTAAAACTATAGTCTGTGTGTAGATGTATCTTGTTATTTGTTCCTATGAAAATATGATTAGCGTGTACATAAATATGTTGGTGTGTGTAAGTATGTTTACATGTAATATATGTTTCTGTGTAACAAAATTATGATTTATCAACCTCATAACACGAATAACGTGTGTATTCGATTATTTTAAAAATTGATCAAAGATTCTATCATAAAATGCATCAATGTACTTTTAAATTCGAGAGTTACTACGGATATGTGGAAGCAACCACTTTCAATTATATTTTACAAGTTATAAAATATTTCCATGTTAAAATATCGCTTCTACGGGCTCTCGTCGTGCTTTTCAAATAAATATAATTACCACAAGGGACAAATTGTTTTACTTTAAGTTAGTTATGCATAGATTATATAAGAAGTATTTTTATGATGAGAAACCTATTTATTTGTGACAGTACACACACACATTGTGTACAAATTTGTTGTCCAAAATGTTTCAAGAAAATGCAATTCAAATGTCTTGATTGATGGATTGATTGAGTTAGCGTTTTAATTTATGCACAGTAAGTCTAATCAAGAATGGACCCACAGTTTAAAGTTGGATCCGAATTACTATGTGCCTCCACCGGGTATTGAACCCAGGACACCTTTATCACCCTACTCAAATGGTAGACTCATTCAAATGTTTTGATGAACATTCAAATGAGAAAGTTGTACGTAATAATTAAGTCAATGATGAGCCAGATACCAGAGTTATAAAGGCTCTATACGACAATATAGTACATCTAATTACCCTACTGTTTTGTGAAGTAAA